>NW_009614789.1:6632-34733 GCF_000690535.1 Cariama cristata
CCCCCCAAGTAGTTTAACTTTAAAAAATGGTTCATCCTGTTTTAGGATTAATGAAGGTAAAGTGACTGTGCACTGTGGGAGGCCTCCTAGCTCTAAGTTTAAATAAAACATGGTGCTAGCATGTTAGCTGTTTTTCTCTGTGACTTGTGAAGTTGTGTGGTGTACTGTAATTCAGAAAACTCCACAGTGATCTTTCAGAGTTTTATGAGTCTCCTTGAATCTTATAAGTGATGTGTGAAACAGCAGATCATCTAGAGATAAGAAAAATGCTTGCAACAGGGAAGGTACCAAAAGGTATACAATGCATATTTTAAGCTTGAGGGTACCTCTTGTGGAAAAAAATTAAGATCCGTGGTGCTGGGAGGACATATAAAGTGTATATAAAGACTTATAATGTGTGTAAGTGTGCCTAAAATAGAATTCTCATAAAGTAGAAGAACAAGTTGTAGAATTTCTGCATACTCCAAGAAAAGACAGAAACCTTGTTATATAGGAAATCATTAAACTGAAAGATCAAGAAATAGCACAAGCACAAAACACTCCATAGAGAGAATTCGAGGCAAGTAATAGTCAATGTGTACAAATGATGTGGCACAATGGATTTTGCCTACAGTGAGGAACTTTGTTATACCCACACCTACTTTCTAACTTCACTAGGAAAATCACTGCATTCCAGCAGCATGTGATGGGATTATGTAGAGATCGCAATTACTTGCTGAGCCAAATGGGTAATGCCGGTAAGACACCAGTTTATTCTGACATACCATACAATTACACCATTGAAGAAATAGGCACAAAATTTGTCATCATAAAAAACTTTGAGGAATGAAAAAATGCACATTACAGTCATGTTGGCAGTGTTAGCAGATGGTATGAAACTGCCACCATATGTGATTCTGAAATTGTAAAACAATGCTGAAGGAACAGCTGCCTACTGGAATAATTGTTAGGTGTCAAAACCAGGATGGATGTCCAAAGATTTAATGAAGGATTGGCTGAACATTGTTTGGAACAGGTGATTAGGTGTGTTGTTAACAAAAAGGAGGATTGCTTGTCCGAGATGCATTCAAAGGGCACCTACCACTAGCAAAAAATATTATCAGAGAAGTTAATACTGTTCTCTGGTCGTAATGGAAGGAGAGCATTCACAGCTGCACGTGGCTCAATATATCAGCAAACAAACCCTTTGAAGACCGTCTGAAGTCTGTATATTCAAAATGGCTTTAGGGAGGTGATCATGCAATAATTCCTACAAAATACAACAGAGCCAGGCACAACAATGGATTTAGACAGCATAATACCAGATAAATCCAGAAGTCGCACTTCAAAGTTTTAAGAAACTCTGTATTTCATATTCCATGGGTGGAACCGAAGATGATTTGTTTGAGTTCAAAGAAGTTGAAAGCAGGAAAGACACTGAAAATTACCAAGAAAGTGTATACGAGCAGGACAGGGGCAGTGATAGAATTAAGAGGGAGGAGATATGTAATAAACATTTTTTGTTTATAACCTTCCATTTTGGGTGGGAGGGAGAGGTCATCTCATATTCAGAGTTGTCATCTTTCCTGATTGATCTAGCAGATGACTCCAATGCTCAGTCTCCACATCACAACTGCAACTGCACTAAGAAGGAGGTCAGAGCTGCTTTGCAGAACCACTGTGTGTCATGAACTAGGACCAGCAACATGTCTGGGGAACACAACTGAATGGACGAGAGTGTATCTTCTCCACTAGTTCAAATTTTCTACGAACTGATGAAATTCAGTTGGAAAGAACTGCATTACCAGAGCACCTCTGTCTTACAGAGATCACTCAAGACACAATTAACCTACAGTTCATACAACATCTCACATTTTCACAACATGGCCTCACTTTTTTTTTCTAGTTCCTAAAACCAAAAAAAAACCCTGTCATATAAAGTGTCTCTGTACCCAGGGCAAAATACAAATTCCATCACAAAATATTCTTATGCATTTGTCATGTGTCCTCTGGGATTTTGGTGTATGACTCTTGTCCGATTTTTTTCTCCCTGAACACAGGATTGCACTAGAGACTAGATGACTTTGAAATGTCTTGGGTTTTAGATTAATAACTGGATGCAGCATAGGAACATAATTTAGTGCTACTTCTGTATAAATATATCTAGATAGGTGGTTATAAATGGACAACAGCCCTTACAAAACTTCAACGCCTCTTCACATTACTGAGTTGCTCTTTCCTATTGCAAGATTCAGAGGCATATCAGTTTCAACATTCTGTTATGATAATAGGCATTTCTGCATTAAAAAGCTTCAGCCTGAAGAAGAACTGCCTAACAAGAATATAATCAAGTCTGTATAAAGAGATCAACTGCTCCCCGTCATGCTTAATGTAGTCTACATCTTGTTAATTACAGTTTCTCCCAGAAGGATCCAAAATTTCTGAATTTATACACAATTGCATTGGAAATGTTAAGACCTGAGGAGAGAGAGTGTTCTTGCCCATTTCTATTGAAGTAGCACTGGGAGCTGGTTCCTCATTGCTGCCTATAGAGTATGTTTTTAAGAGCGTGGTTTAAAAGACTCTGGAGCTGGATGAGTTTTAAATAGATTAACTGCATATTTGTGCTTTTCCTTCTTCCTAGTAGATATACTAATTTAGGACTAAATCTTTCTTGAATCATTGTATTTCATTCTCAGCTGCATCCTCCATCCTCTTTCATCGGAACTGAGATTTCTCTTGGTAATGACAGGAATAGAGTCAGTGCCCAGACAGCCATCCGAGTAGAGGAATACAAAGGTACCTTAAAGTCACCTTTATCACATATACTTCTGGTGTGGTTCTTGTTCCTTGACAGTACATCCCAAACTGCATTATTTTAAAAGTAGGTTTTATATCTAAAATTTAAAATGAAATTAAGTGGAACAATCTTTCAGTCTGTGCTGAATAATTTCAGTTTTTGCACAATCTTGAAAAATATGAAGTTGCTATATTGAAATTAATTTAAATCAAGCCTCAATATGGCTGATATTTATAACTTTTTATGATATATCTCCATGAAGGAATGATACCTTGGTTTCTTCAGTATTACAAAGTCAAGATGCTTGAATTTACAGTTGCCACAGAAACTTTAATTCTATTCCCCTGTGTGTATACTTTTTAAGACCTTTCAATACATGATCACATGCATACTTATGGGGAAAACAGGCTGCCAGCTACTGTACATTGTTAGATTTATTGGGAGTCAGCTGGGAATAACTGTTGCTTAGAAGGTGGTACATACCAGTTGCTTAAACTGGTAAAGAAACACCCCATTTCCTGCTTTCTGAGAAATGATCTCCCATTTAGGATCAATTTTCTATTAAAATAACAATTCTATTGAAATCAAACTTCAGGCAAGATAAACAGCTTCTTGGCTTACCTTCTATATCTGTGGAATATATGGAGGATATAAAATTACCTCCTTCAAAACAAGAGGTGCTTCAGCACACTAGCAAGATAAAAAGCAGTGTTGCCCAGCATCTGAAGGTTACTTCCACATACATTATTAGCCCTAGCCCTAACTCTGTAGCTTTCTTGGCCAAAAGGAGTTAAATACTCTGTTCATTATAAAAGCAGATTAATTTGTCTCAAACAGAATTGATAGGAAAAATACCTAATAGATAGCCTTCTTGAGAGCAATGTAAGATCAGCATGAGATAGAGAGTGATGCGTGTGTCTGACAAAAGAAGGGAAGTGGCAAACACTGATAGCAGGATATAAAAAGTATTTCTAATTGATTTCTTCATGCTTTTATGTGTAGCTATTGTTCTGGGGCCAAAGTTTCATTTTTCTTGTATTAAAATACTTCTAAGTGAGAAAAACATTCACCCCTCCAAACATGTATTCACCATTAGACCTCCACCTCCCTTATAGTGGTTTATGCAAAATGAAACGTGGGTCTCAGTCTGGTTTCCAGTCTATGTAAAAACCATTACAACTGACCCTCACTGTCCCAGTTAAATAGCCAAGAAGTTAATTAGCATAGAGACAAAGGATGGCTCTGAGTATTAAATTAATAACAGATTTCTTGCAGAATAAATAATTACATGGTAGATCAGAATAATAGAGGCTTCAATGCTGCATCACAGTAGACCCATGCAACTTAAGGAGATTCTTAACAGACTTAGCAATGAATGAAGACTTATCCTCAGTGTTCTTTCAGAAAGAAATCATTAATGCCAATTAAAAACATGAATCAGAAGATACATCTTTGTTGTTTCAAAACTAAACATCAAAACATTTCATCTGAGAATGATAAAACAAAGTGCTCCACTTCCTAAGGAAAAAAAATAAATCACTTTTTTCAGCTTGAACTATTGAACAGATTCAGGACAAATTATTTTCCTTAACCTTTCTTTAGCAATTATTTATCCCCAAATCCTGCTTAATTTTAGCCATAAGCATTACAGACACGGCTAGTCACTCCAGCTAGGTTGGTGAGGAGTACCAAAAAGAGGAGCTGTAGCTACTGGAGTTTGTTCAGACACAGTTTATTCCAAACCACAAGCCAGCCACAAACTCAGGGTAAAACTGTTAGGATGGAGGCTGCCATTCTGCCACTACAGGACCCTAGACTTGCAGGCTTCACAATTTCCCCCATAACCCAGCTGGTCTCTGAACATGTTGGTCTGGTCCCCGAGTTCCTGCTCGGGTGCAGGAACAAGCCCCACATGTTGTGAAACAGAAAGCGTGGCCACGTGGAGGTGAAGCCTGTTGTTGGAAGGCACAGTGTTGCAGCCCAGATGTCCAGGAGTAGGTATGTGTAGAATGAAAGCAGTGAAAACAAATGCTTTATGAGGCCAACTTGTGATTGTGTGGTAGAAGAGAGGAAAAGCTAGAAGGCAAGTCACAGAAGACTGTATTTGTGGAGATACGGTAGCAGCATTGGGAAGGTAGCAGATCCCAACTGAGGTAAGTGGCTGTAACCTGCGGGGATGAGGTGTACAGCAGACCTAGCTTTCAGGAACGAGAGATTGTGCTTGGGGAAGGGAGAGGAAGGGATTGAAGCATACCACCTCCTCTGTGTGACAGGCCTGGCACAGACCTGGAGGCTGCTATCAACAGCAGCAGCCATGCCAACTAAGTTTGGAAAACCTTGTTGAAACAGGACAGGAGATTGAGTCTTATGCAGGGCTCTAAGCTCTTCAAGTCAGTTCTGTATTTGCTGCAACAGAGCTTGGACTTTGTGACCTTGAGATCGAGCTGTAAGTCTCCCAGAAATATCAGAAGTAGAGAAATATATTACTCCTCAGTATTGTAGATGTTGTTTCTCTGTCAATTGTCACTGAGCTATTGCCTCAGAAAAGAACACTGAAGTGTCAGCACTGTCTGCAAGCCTCAGTGAAAACATCAGTCACTCTAATTAAAAAGCATCCAGAAATTGTTTTCCCTTATATGCTGTTCACCATCAAAGAATACATTGGGAAAAGACCATGGCTTCTTGTTGGGATGATGCTGTTAGAAAACTCAGACCTGGCAGATATTGACAGATTATGCTTTTGGCAGAAGTTACTGTTCCAAATTCATCCAAATATTAAGTATTTATCCATACAGCTAAAGAAGAAACAAGAATCTCAGGACAGTAACAAGACAATACAGAAGTAAGAGCCCAGTTAAAGGGAAGCTACTCTTAAAGAGGAGGTCCTGCTGAGAATTTCTCTCAGAGGACATACTGCCAAGACATCCATACTAGAAAAAGCCAATATTCAGGGTACAGCTAAATACTTACCACTCTATGTCTTGCTCTCCATCCCCAGATTTTTAACACTCGGTGACAATGGCACTTGGGTTTTTTCTCTTCCTCACTTACACCGCTGTAGCAAATGGATGCTTAGTCTTTCTCACCATCTGCTGTGCATGTGTTAGGTAACAGAAGCATGGTGAATACCTGGGGATGACAGCATTGAAATTACATTCTTAAGAAAAAGAAAATCTCCAACTCTAGTAACAAGACTATATAATAGTAATGATGACCTTAAATGGCTAATGGTCCAAGCTAAAGGAGCAGGATTTTGGGGAAAGCACGCATATAATATTATCCCATTTGACTAAAACCTGCTAGTGTCAAAATAAAAGGCAACGCTGTTGCTGTTATAGCAAATCTAAATCTAACTCAGGAAGTTAAATGGCTCTCAAACTCCAAAATCAGTGGAATGTATGAATGGGATAATTATATGCTGTTAGCTCTTCTTGATCCACTTGTTTGAAGGATGATTTCTCTAAAATGCTTGCACCAGCCATCTACCTTCCCTTCTTTCTCTCCATTTTCTCCCAGACTAGGTAAATTATATGATGTAGAACACAAAAAAAACCCCAAAATACGAGAGAATGCAAAAGGTCTCATTCTCCAGAAGTATGCAGGCAAATTACCAGTGACAGATTCAACACTGGCAGCATAAGTCATTGCTCATATCCATCCATAAATCATTGCACGTGTTTGTTGCTCTATTCAGGGCAAAGAGGAAGGATGCGTGAAGAGAGAGTTTAACAGGTGAAAAGACAAAGTAATATTTTAAGTTTTCCTAACCTCTTAGTTTTCATTTCAGCCTTAGTTAGCAGTAGTACTTCTGGATCATAAGATCAAATAGTTCAGCTATTAAAGTCAAACGATTTTGCCTGCTTACCCAGGATTTCAAGGAATAATATATAGGTACATCTGTATGTCAGTTATTTTCATAGTTAATCACTTTTTATGTTCATTCTGTTTAAAAATTTAGACTCAGGAGTGAATTATAGTCCTCTGTTAGAGAACAAGACAGCAATGTCCGTAACACCTAATGATGCCCAATAGTTTCCTCATTCTCCTTTGTTCTTAAGTCACACAGAATCTTGGGCTAAACTCTCTCAGTAGGACTTCACCAAAATTTTTCTGGTTATATTTGCTTTTCCTTTTGTTTGCTAGAAATTTTCAGGTAGGCAAGGGTACTCATGCTGCCTTTTAAGCTAAAAACAGAGACCAAAAGACAAAAATAACCTCTTCATTATCTGTTCTTTGAATTACTTGAAGCTCCATAGGCTTTTGCTCCTCAAACCCTGATTTTATACATAAAAAGCCTCCTTTGGGCTTCTCTTTACTGTTTAAGTAATCTAAAGTGTCACCCTTCGGAGAAGAGAAATGAAGCAAGACTACTTTTGTAACTGACCACCACCACTATCCAGTAAAGAGAGGGATTGACTTTGAATGTCATCACCACTCTTTATAGGAAGGCCATGCCTTCTAATTACATTCCCTCCTTCTATTAATATTGGAGTTAATCCTACTGGATCCTACTGTGTTATTTCCGCTGATTACAATGGACTTTGGATCCAGCTGACTGAGAAAAAGAAGTAATGGGCTTAGGCCAGCATGTTGGATTAGTATGTTTTAGAATATTCTGTGAAGGAAAAAAAATTCCCAAAGAAAGCATTGTCATTTTTGCAACCCCACAGAATAGGGAAGCAGAGGAACCAAAGAAAGAGACTGAAAGCAAGAACGAGAGGGGAACAGTAACAGCGTGAGAGAGAAGATAAACAAGGGAACAGAAGAATTTAAACTCTGCAGTGTTTGAAAAGGACACAACAGGAAGGTGAATTTGTCTCATTATCTTTTCAAACAGTTACCAACTGATGCTTTTAGTGGGGAAAGGGGCCATTTTTTAATAAGCATAATGAGGAAAGATATAATGCAAAAGTAAACTGTAATTACACCACTTCCCGAACTTATATAGTCAGCGAAGATGATGTCAACAAAGAACTAAATAATTAAAAAACAGTCAGATTTTCTTAACATACACGTGTTTATATGTATTGGTAACAGTTAGACCAAGTTTAACCCAAAGGAATTGTGTCCATGAAATAATTTCTTTTTTTTGGTAACTCTAAACTGCTTCAGTAAGAGCAATATTTAGAAAACATTAACGTTATCAAGAGATGCAAAATGAAGATTAATTTTAATCTGACCTTCCTACTTGAGAAAATACAATCTTTTGGAGCTGTATTTCACAGCTTTATGAGACTCTTAGAACCCATACAGCAGTGAGCTGCATATTCTCCCTCTTCTCCTGTGCTTAATACGCACCAAAAATATTACAGCAAGGTTAAGAAACTATAACAAGTATTAAGTGAGATTACTTTGTACATACAAAATAGTGAATAAAACTGTAGTATCTCAAAATGCCTATGGGACTTGGAACAATCACAGCTTTCTCTTTCTACAAATCTAATGGAGCTGAGTCTGCTCCCATCTTACTCACAACAGTCAAATGGGGATTTTGTCATAGGGATGAGGAAGGGCAAAGGATACTAATAAAAAAATGCATAATACTACTACTAAAATACTCTTACCTCTGCTGAGGACATTGTGGCATCTATAATGAGGTACAAAAAGTCACGGGATCCCTCATTAATGAGATAAGTTGGTCTGGATCCACTTGGGAATTTCCAGTGCTTGGCAAGAGGACTGGAAGAAAATGAATTTTCCATTGCAGTGCAAGTGGGTGACCTGCCTTGTAACCCTGATCACCGCATTGCTGATTTGTATGCCTAATGGCCATCTCTCTCCAACATCAGGTCTGAAAGAACACTGCAAGCTTCCGATTAATTAGATAGAGGATAAAGGCCAGGTTCACTTGTTGCAGAAGCAGCTGCTTTTGAAGGTTATCCCCTTGATTTCTAAGGCTTTGACCTAAGACCAGTATTTGCCTTTACTGCTTACAAACGATGGTTATATTATGAACTTGCAAAAGAAATCCTCTAAAGCATGGCTATCCAGTACTACATGTCATACAGGAGTACAGAGTCTAGAAATAATCTTGTGGTATCCAATCTTGACAGCTATCTGCTGAATATTACATCAGATCTGTCTATTATCAGGTCACAGGTAGGTATATTTTTAAGGTTCCTTCCTTGTCAGGTAAAGATATCTTTCTGGTGATTTAACGACACTCTGACATTCTTTTTCAAAATTAATTTCATATAACACAACGCTATGAGGTAGTCTAGTCACAGATATCAACTCATATATATATATATGTTGTGTATATATATATACACAATACACATACAAACATTCTGAGTTTAGTGTATAGATTAATCTGGCTGTTCTAGACCAGGAGACAGCTAAGATTTCAAACACTCTCGTTACTTCAGCATTGCTTCTTGACAGGTGTTAGCATCAGTGTGATGGCTATTGTGGCCCTCGGCCAAGGGCGTCTAACTTTCCTTATTCACTGTATATGCATATGAGCTGCCTAGTCTGGCTTGGTAAATTTATAGGTCTGAGTCCTTGCATTGCTGTGCTTCGTCTAACAATGCCCAAGTTTCTTGTTAATTCGAGTATAAATAATTTCTTTCCCAACACATAAATTAGAATACATTTAGAAACCATCCATCTTGAATAATGACTTAGTTAAGTAGAAAAGAAAATATCACTCTCTAATTGAGTTGGTGAGGTGAACGAAGGTCCCTCTACAAGAGTAGAGAATAATGAAACTGGATCCAAAATGAAGTAGAGTGAAGACTTCTCTTCATACACAGCAGTACCAACGCATCAGACACTGAATGCTGGAAATCCTTGTAATCACTTGTAAAAGGATTCTCTGCAGTAGTAAGTAGATTTCCCAAAATGATACCTACTTGCGTGGCATTTCAAGCACACCAGTCTGAAGTGTTGGACCCTGAACCAAACCCAGTACACCTAAGCCCCCACCTTACCCCCAGGTGTCTCATGATGGATACCCTAGGAAGAATATGAAAGAATGTAAGGGAAAAACACAGTAACATGTGGGCACGTGGACATGCATGTAGCAGCATTTCCTCAGAATACCTCCTCAGCCTCCAATGATCCATGAGTCTGATACTTAAAGACCAGTTGGTCAAATTGCTGTACCAACCAAACTATCAAAAACTATTGTTAAGAATAGTTACAGCAAACAAGGAGAGAGAGAGCTCAGTAAAGAGCCTTACTTCTTACTAACATTTTGGAGAGGTACCTAGGAGTCACTATGGATACTTCTCTGACAATCTCAACATTCTACTGTGGTCAGGCAGGATGTCAGGAATTACTAGGAACACACAAAACCAGTAGCTGTAACTATAATGTTTTATAAACACCGTGTGCACTCACCATTTTGAGTACCATATACTAGTCTAGTCAGCCTATCTCCAAAAGGATATGATAATATTAAATAAATAAATGCTTAAATAGGTATAAATCTGAAAACATTATCAGAGGTGCTTAACGGTTTCTTAATAATAACTGTAAATACAAGCGGACTTCTGCTCTTAAAGGAGATAACAGACAGAAATAAATGCAGAGTTAAAATAGTCAGAGACAACACGCATACCAAAGAACAACCACTCTCTTCTTCTATTGTTTCTTATATTCATGTATGACTTATCTTCATTCCTAAGCATCCAGGATTGGTCACTGTCAGGAAGACTATATAATGTTCGGTGGGATTTAGGTATAAATGGCACTGCTTTATGTAAAAAAAAAACAGGAAAAAAAAGAAAAAAAAAAAATGGAGTTCTGGTTTTCTTCAAAGTAACTTATAAGGTCATTAGACGCTCCACAGCAGGTTGTGCACAACATTCTTGTAAACTAAATGTGTCAATGCGGATACGGTTGTGGATTTTTTTTCCTAGTATGTTAGTTCCCTTCATGTCGCAATTTTGTGAAACAAAAAGTAAGCTGAGATTTCCTGTTAAACTCCAACCTTCCCTATCCAATCTTGAAAAAATCTGTAACACTTCTCAATCAGTTTGAAGTCCAGGACTGCAGAGATCTTCAATTGATGAAGTAGAGAACTCCTGGAGACACATGCTTTTGGTCCGTTTTAGCATAAAAAGTGAAATACAGAGAAAAAAGTGCTCTGTAACATTTTGTGTTTCACAGTTCTTGTAGAAATTTGATCTTCTGAGTGATCTACATCGCTGATGGATTCAATCAAAGGAAGTTTAATGATTGGGTATATGAGCAACAGAGTCGTGGTGGAAAGGTAGTTGGGTAGGTGGCATTTGGTATAGCGTTAACAGGTGTGTGACAGTTGAGAATATTTGTCTTGCTTAAAATCACAAAAGTAAAGGTATTAAACTGGAAAACCACTCCTACGAAGAAAGGCTGAGAGAGCTGGGGTTGTTCAGCCTGGAGAAGTCTCCAGGGAGACCTTATTGCAGCCTTTCAATATACAAAGGGGGGTTATCAGAAAGACAGAGGGAGATTTTTTACCAAGGCCTGCAGTGACAGGAGAAAGGGCAACAATTTTAAACTGAAGGAGGGTAGGTATAGACTGAACATAATGAAGAACTTCTTTATGATAAGGGTGGTAAGACACTGGCACAGGTTGCCCAGAGAAGCTGTGGATGCCCCATCCCTGGAAGCGTCCAAGGCCAGGTTGGATGGGGCTTTGGGCAACCTGGTCTGGTGGAAGGTGTCCCTGCACGGGGCAGGAGGGTTGGACTAGATGGTCTTTAAAGGTCCTTTCCAACTCAAACCATTCTGTGGTTCTACAATTCTAAACTAATATCAGCATGCACAAATACTCAGTAATTCATGGTTGCCTGTGCACCTGTACAAAAATGTCACCACAATGAAAAAAAACTTGCAAGACAATCATTACTTTCATTAGTGGTTATGTACTAGGACATCTTGTTTCCGAAGCAGTGGCGAGGAGAAGCCTAATGACTCCTGTTTTAAAATAACTACTCAGCAAAACACCAGCTTTGTAGAACTTTATGAATCAGGATAGGAATGTTGACACTCTTAATTTAAACATTGTTTCTCTTTTGATTACAGAGAAACAATGACGAAATTAAAAAGTAATGTGCTTTTTTTCCTGTCTGATGACAAACAAGGGGGAAAAATAACATCTTTGTTTTGAATATTATCTAGTGTGGGGAAGTAAAATGGAAATTGAACAGATGCCTTCATTCTACTGTAGGTTCTTATTCAAACAGCTATTTCTATACTTCCATAAGAAGAACATGACAATCCAGCTTTCTGAATTAGAAAAAAAAGGGGGTTTACTTGAGAGAATGGTCATTGTATACTTTTTATTTGTGATACCTGCTTTAAGACGCTGCATTACAAACAATACACTAGTAGCATGCAGCAGTTACTTTGAATCCCTTAGGATTTTCAGTGAAATCTGACAAAATCCCACAGTAAATGCATTTTATCCAGAGGAACAAAGTAGGGTTATCAAAAGATATTATTATGATACTTCAGAGAGAGAGCGGTATATGATTCTCCTCAGTAACAATTCTAGTTACATGCATAACCAGAAACTTAAGGCAGACCACCATCACAGTCTCAGGGAACAGCAAGAGATGGACTTAAGAGGCTAATATTAGGTGTGCAAGGCCTCAGAGATTGCTGTTCAGACTTCAGATGTCTGAAACCAAGAAGCCGGGCTTTCAGTACCTCCATTTTAGCCAAATGGTCAGTGCTTAGGAAAGAAAATGAGATTTGGGCACCCAGGCCCGCCTGGTTTCAGGCTCTAACACACACATTTGAGTTCTGCACTCCCTGTACAGTCAGCGGAGAAAACTCCAGAAGATAATTCAGTACATGAGTGAATTGTTTCTCTCTCTTGTCAATATAGAAGTAACAGTAGATAAGTACATAGAATTAGAGAAGCTCATTGAAGACAGCTATGCAATGGGATATCCATTTTAAAGACTCTACAAAGTAGCTGCACCACCATACCCAATTCAGTATGAATAATTTAACAGCTTATAATACCTTGACACACGCTTTAAAATTTTAATAAAGGTCATAAGTCCACAACTATAATTTGACACATAAGGGCAGCAAAAGTCAACTGCACTGCCAGAGAACATGCTCCTTTCACTAATTGGGTATTTTTTACATAAAACTTCCAGAAGACCCTAAGTATCCACATTACGGAAGAGGACAGCCTTGCCTTGCCTCAGTCCCCATCAACCCGAATCCAGAGGAAAACTCACACTCCTGAATTAGGCAACTCTGTCCAGGTGATATGAATTTGACCTGTGTTCTAGGTGTGTCATAGCATTTGCAGACAGACTAGTCCTTAAAAAAATTACTGCAGTACCGTAAAATACTTTTTGGAGTAAAGCAGCATCCAGAATACAGTCTCATAAAATTTTCTAATAGTTATCTAAAGATACCAGAAAACTACGCTGTCACAATCTACTCCCTCTGTGCCACTCTGACAGCAGGAAGACCTGGATACCCAACAGAAATATTTCTGGCACGGAAAGCCCAGCACCAGCTGACAGAAAGGCCATACTCACACATAGCACTTACCAACATATATGCTTTGCCAAGGGACAAACACAGCCTAATCAGAGCACACTGCTCTCCAATAATTCTTGGCTGTAGAGCATCCCCCGGTTCCACCACAGTTAAGTACAATTCAGAAACACGATTGAGCTATTCTGACTTATCCATGAACCTTCGTCCAGGGATTACTGCATACATAAAAACTGTCCTAAAGTCACCCTTCCCATATGTACCTCTTCCTGGAAAAGGGATAATGCAGGGGGAATATAAAAATGACTGATTTGAAACACAGTTAGGTCCAGGAATCAGTAAGTAAAAGGATTTTGCTTTTGAGAAATTTCTGGATCTTCCAAGGACACACAGTGAGAATGGATTGGTTATGCTAGAAAGGTTAAAAAAAAGTCATATGCAGAAACCATGTGATGAGTGACACACTGGGATTTAATTGACCCACCTTTGACTAAAACTACAATTATTTATTAAAAAATGTTTTCACTCACACATCCCAGTACACGGGAATTTACATGTTTAACTCTTCCTAGTATTCTGAGGTTACACATGCAAATTCCCACATCTCACAGCGATAGTGTTACCTATAAATTCAAATAGATGATTATCCTCAGCTGATGCATCAGGGTAAGCATTTCAAACTGCATCAGACAAGTGTAAAAATTAATTGATTTGAGATTCATGAATTTAAGCTTCAAAACTAGCAGTGCACCTTTGAATAAAATGCATTCGCAGTTTTCTCTACAAAGATGGGTTAATTTATTAAGCATATGTATGAACTGATACCTTCCCTGAAAGATTTATTGCCATTTCTGACAGGCAGAACCTTTCCTTTCTAATCAGTTCTTCCCCATTTCATATTGAACTAAGGTTGGAAAGAAAACTGCTCCTTAACAAGGATATGATACCTAATGTCACAGCATACTAGTCCATGAATGTACTTTGTTCTGGTTAGGCTTGCTAGATAAATAATTCAAGTTCTTTTCTAATTTTATAGAAGAAGGTGATTACTTTAGAGTAACATAATATTCTGTTCCTCTGAAGCTTGCTACCAGAGCTTGGCAATAAATATACAGAAGCCAGCAGTAGGCTTTTCCATGCTCAAACTTTATTGCAACTTTTTGGTTTTGACACAATGCTTTATCCTAATGGGCTTTTTATCCCCTGCATATGTTTTAATTAAACAATAAATAACCATCAGCAGAACATGGACAATTACTGTAGGTATGTTAGAAATGAAAATCTCATGCTATAACTGTCTCTAAGTCAATGAAATCATTCGTTATAAAAGTGTACCTTACTGGAGATTTCAATTGCTTACACTTACACTTTTAATCAGTGGCAATACAACAGTTACTAATAGAGAGAATCTCTGGATGTAAGAAACTTAAGTCACAAAGACAGTTTAAAGACTTTTGGGTACATGAAAATTTACCCTTCTTTTTTAATATAAAGACTTCTGGGATGCTTCACTTGTTACAGTCCTCTTAGAGAGAATGTTGTTGTTTCAAATCCATTTACTATTGCTGAAGGAAATATAAACCCACCATTATTCCTGTTACCATACAGCAGAAGCATAGAAACAAAACACGCCCCATCCCCAGCCTCTTTAGAGTGAGAGAACTGTATTGATTTTGTGATTTGTGGATCATTGTAACTTTTACCCAACAATACAAAAAGACGACAAGTGTTTTGGGGTCTGTCTGTTTGCATTTGATCTTCACAGTTCAACACAATGTTCTTTGGTACCACTGCAGGTGTTTACGGAGTTTTTCCTCTGTTAATAAAAAGATGAGCCACACCTATGCATCTCTTAGCTCTTCTACTCAGAATTGCCTAAAGCTAAAAATCTATTTCCTCCCTTCTGCTATTCCTTTTCCTGACTAGGGAGTATGCAGCTGACATGAACCTATGCAGCTGATATGAACCTTCCCTCTCCAAATGTGCTTGGCATTTTGACACTGCAAGCCCAGCTCTCCCTGGACTCTAGCAGAAATTGTTCTGAGGCAAGTTGCTCATTGCTCATCTTTTGGAGGGCAGCACCTTACCATGCTGTCTGAGAACACATTTTTTGATGCCGTGAAAATGTGGGTCAGAGTTCTTCACTGCTTAGGAAATTTTTCCAACCTAGTTCATCCAATATAGAGGGAAAAATGCATATGAGAGATACGGGTAACAAGAAAATTCTATAGACTGTGTAAGTTATTCTACTGGGAGTAGATCTGGTCTTTGAAAAAACAGTGAAGGTGAACATCATGCTTAATGTCAAAGGCTCTTAAAGTCATCTTTGTGTAAAGATTCCAGGATCCCAACTAATACTCCCTTAGTAACAATAGACAGGACTCTTCCTTGTCAGCGTTCTTTGAGTGTTTTCAGCCTGGGTGTGCAATACCGATATGTCCAACACTGCCTTAAAGACTTCCTGTGTTTGGAAAGGCTTTTATTTTGAGAAATTGATTCTCAGTATGGATGTAAAATATAATTCAACTTCCATCTGACACCAGTAGAATTTAATTTCAAAGAAAAGATAACTATATAAGAGTTCCAGGAAGCACATGACACTTCAGAAAAAAAAATTACATAGTCAAAAATCCAAATTTCCTCTAAAAAATGGACTCAATGGAAAATTTTCAACCAAATTAATACATAGGATGGCCAGGTTTTAGAGAATGTCTCATTTGTTCTTCTCTGCACAATCTGTTTCCCTTCAGTGTGATTATCTTCACCATAAATAGAAGTAAGTGCATCTTAGGTTATCTGTTAAATTCAGGTCTTACAGTCCCTAGCATGTATCTATCCTGTTGAAATCACGACTCAACTCTTAAGTTAAAACTTCTAAAAACTCATTCTTTAAATATTTCTTTTAGTTCTTTTCCTTTCAACAACCTCAACGAGACAGAGAATAGAAATAGTGACACTATATTTCACGTAGTGGAAATTAGGCAATGAATTGAGAGCGTTTCTCTGAACAGTTGATAATGGATTCCCATCATAGCTCTCAAAATTAGTCATCAAGTCACAATTTGAGATCAAATAAAGAGCTTTTCAAAGAAAATGAGCATGAACTGGCAATTAATACATTTAGACTGGAAATGTGAGGGTTTCCAATTATAAGAATAGCGAGAATCTGAAGCAATCTCCTGAATAATAATAACAAAGGCAACAATCTACCTATTGCTGAGGTGAAACTTGATGACTTTTGTAATCAGATTGGCTATAATAACAAGAATTCCCTTACTGGATTCAGTGATCCAGAAGACAGCTCTCCATGCTTATCTTCTAAAACCTGATTTATTTATTACAATTCCATGTATCTTCCCAAAATATCCTGGGAAGGATGATGAGATGGGAAGGAAGGGAGATGAATCCCACTTTACAATATTTGGAAAAGAAATGAGTAAATGTCATTATAAACTCTTTTTAGATTACATTTTCGACTACTGCAGTGAGCTTTACATAAAAAGAGAATCCATAGTTTCACAAAAATGGAAAACATTGTTGAATAATTTTTTAAGAAATAGTGGATTTCCAAATTCTTATACAGAATCAATTATACCCCCTTATTATTTATAGGATATGAGTTCTAAAACCAACATGAGTCTGAGGTTGCACACCAAATGGTATTTTTGTGAAGTAGTCGGTAACCAGTTGCATGTTTTTTAATTAGTTCTCATAATTAATTTCAATTAGAATGAATAATTCAAATATTATACATTACAATCTCAAACACTAATTTTTCAAGAAAGGTAAAGAAACATAAAAGGCCATGATTAAAAACACAGTCTCCAAATTTGAGTTTATAAGCTTGTGGGTGTAAGATGAAGGGTCCATAATTTGGATTGCCCTTTTATATGACCTTTGCCTGTGCAGAAGTTGCTTGGACAAGCAAAAGTCCCAGCAGAGACACTGGAGGCATCTAAGTGCTCAGAAATACATCCTCAGGTTTCTATAACTGTAATAGCAGACATACAATAATCAGAGTTTAGACAAAAAATACTCTGAAAACTTGGTTTAAGAAAATATTTTATATTGTTGTAACCTCTGGGAGGCCTGGAGCTGCTGTGCATTACAGAAAAAAAGTTCAAATAAGATTTCAACTAACAAGAATTAGATGACTGTACCTTAAAAAAAAAAACTAACAGGGAAAAAAAAAAAAAGCCAAAAAAACCCAAATCCATTTCATCCTGGAAACTGAAAGACTTTTGCAGAACTCAGATTCCAAAATTCAGTAGCACAATATAGGAGAAAGAAAGTAGTTCAGCTAGAAGTAACACAGGTACACTGTGAAGTTTTACTCACAATATATAAAACTCTTGCATATTAAAACACTTTTATATTTAATTACTGCTAGTAAAACATAGGATGTGACAGAACCTTTTTTTTTTTCAGTGAAGATGTCAGATTTTGGGTTTAAAATATACTGTGACTGTATTCAACAATACAGTATACTTAAATCTATTAAAAAATAGTTCAAAATATATTTTACCCATAGTTTTTCTTCTGTTTCATTGAGCAGTACTCAGGATGTTTATACAATATACAAGAGATGCAAGGGTAAACACAGATAAACTTAGGAAAATACATGTATCAGATTGATCTTCAACTTCTCTAAACTGGTGAACTTGTATTGACTCAGCGAGATAACTATCAACTCTACTCTATAGAAACTGCTTGCAGCAATGTTTCCCAGACTCAGAGATGAAGATGCAGTATTTCAGAGACTTAAGTAGCCATATTCCCTTTGACCCCAAATACATTCACCTCATGACATGCTCTCCAACCTGATGTAATATCTACAGAAGTTCCTGCAAGCAGAAATGTACATTATTGACATACTAGTTTTGCCTCAAGTTATGAAGCAAGTCCTTTTTGTGGTAGCCTTGCACAAGCTCAAAAGTGAAAAACTTGTTTTACAGAAGGAGAGTAAAAGAGCTTGAAGTATTTACCTAAACAAAATTAAGAGCCAGAAGGCATACAGTTATTCTCCCTAAATACAAAAGAGGAAAATAAGCTATTTCACCCCAGCAACAGTATTAGCAGCACTGGCATTGGAACAAATAAGTGTGAACTGGCCGAGAATAAATTCATGTTGTATACTGGAAGGCTTCAAACTATTAGGGAAGCAAGACTCTAAGACTAATTTCTATTAGAAACAGTAGAAACAAAGGAAAAAAATATGATTTTCAAGATTTGGCTAACTTAAAATATGACATGAGAGATCTGGGACTGACAGCCCAAGAGGACCCTGGCTATTCAGTAGTTCCATGAGAAAAAAAAAAAAAAATTAATCACTCCTACTTCCCAGCTGGAATCAGTTCTACCTTGGACAGAAAATTACAAATATCCCCTTTAAGGCTGAGCAATGCTTTATTCTTGCTGCTCCAGCTGTTTACCCCAGAGGAAAACTCTGTGTGGAAGTCAGTAGAAATTTCTGCTGCTTATTTTTATTTCAGTGTTAATGAAAATGTTTGTTTGCACAAGTCAGAGTTTTAGAGTTTTTTGCAAACTGAGTCCAGAATGGTTGTGTGTATGCATGTGCATGTGTATGCATGCACCAGTCAGCTAAAGGACAAAGAAATTGATGCGGTACAACACTAGATGGAGGAAATTATCAAACTGTTCTCTGCCAGATCCATGGTGCTGCTGGCAGAACAGACTATGGGAACACTCCTCATCCATTTCAGCTGCAGCATCCACTGCTTTGTCTTAAACTCAACTACCTCGGTTTACCTGGCTCAAGGCTGTTTAAAGCTGCCTTTGCACTGAGATAGATCACTGTGGCACATACTTCACTAGTCTTCTGAATCTGACAGGAGGTTAATAGGCCTCTAAGAGATGGTTGACAACTACAAAAGTCTAGGAAAGGGGAAAAGACCTTAATCATATGCAATTTAAACCTAAACAAAAAGTGCACAGAAAACACCTGCCTAGGTTCTATAATGAATAAACATGGGGATAGACATCTAAAAACAAGTCCTAGTTTTGAGAAGTGCTGAACCATGTGCTGCAATGGTATATTTGGGGATACTGATATACTACAAATGACATTATTTTCATGATGCATCAAAACTGATGGAAGATATGCTTGCTGACAAAGTCCTGGTCAGAGGCTCAGCAAACCCAGTTTCATCTGCTGACTCTGCTGTCTTCTGACCTCCTTCCCTCTGACCATGCCCTCAATCCCCAGTCTGTAAAAGAGGGATGACAAAATTTCCCTAACTCATAGTTTTAAAAGGATCAGGAATTGTGATATCTAGACAGAGTGAGTGTGAAAGTAATTTATCATTTAAAGTTTATAAACATAAGACTGCTACCACAGCAGCTATTTTTGTATGCTAGGGAGACACATTATTGTTAATAAGAAAAATGAGTCAAATGTATAGCAAATATTAATTAATTGAATAGCAAACAATGAGCATTCTTTTTTGGCAGATGAATACTGTTGTTTGCCCAAGAAAATGAATATTTGTATGAGCACCAGTATCCCTTCAAATTCAGAAAAAGATTGTTCATATGCTCATAAAAAAAATTAAAGGACATAATTATGCATGATTCTAATGAGTAATTAAATTTTGAAATTGTGTTCAGAAGTATTTGCCAATTATTCGAACAAGCTGTAAACTAAATACAGTGCTTCATTAAAAAGAACATTAAGCCAGCAAATTCAAGGACTAAAACATGACAAAATCAGCACACTTAGGTTGCTTATGCAATCTCATTTCTAACTGCTTGTCCATAGTAAGGTTTGGCAATGTGATAGCATATTCTAACATCTACAGAACTTTTGTCACATTTAATAGAAAGACATTCTAGTGACATTCAGAGAATGGTATTTTTGTTCAGTTTATTTTCTTCTATTCTTTAATTCCTTTTTTTTTCTTTTTTAATTTCTCTGTTAGGCGTGATGTGGCCTAATTCCTTATGTAGCCTATTTTGTTAAAGCATGGTTTCAACAGTATTTTATATTCCTATATAGAATATTTTATCACCTTAAAGGGCTTCTCTTACTATTTTCTAAAAATCTACAGCATGTCTTTGAAGTGAGGAAGCTCTCTGTGAATATTTCACAGATGGGAAACTGAGTCATATATAAATATAACATTTAGGAAATCTAATTTTGTGTCTTAGCTTGATGCCAAGATAGATATTTTTCACATCAGAGAACCTCCCATGTTTGAACAAAATTCTAAGTTGTCAGCATTTCTAAGACTTAGGATTCAGGATGGGCTTCATTCCACTCAAATACACCTGAGTTAGAGAGGAATACATGGAAAGGAAATAGGCACTTAGAGGGCCTATCTCATCCAAAGGTAAAGAACCAAGATAGGCATAACTCACACCTGAAAAGTACCTAGTTCTCTTCATCAACAACAAAGGGATTCAAAATATCAAACATCTGTAAACATCCAGATTTAGGACAGACGAACCCAGCCCAGAATTCTTTGGGGTTTTGACCCTTGACGTTAAGCACCTGAGGATTTCTATTAAATAGTGAAGCACATCTGATAGAGGGAGTTGTTCTCATAAATCTTTGTTCTCCGTCTTAACTTAGAGAACCTCAGTGGCACCAGCCATCAGAAAGGACTGGAAATTTAAAAATTATACTCATGTCTCTCATCATTCAGCAACTTACACTATTCTTGTTCAGTGGGGAACGGAAGAAAAGTTAAACATTTCTCGAAAAGCATAAATTTGCCCTGTGAGATGCCAAGCCCTCTTATCTTCACCGATGCAACCGACAGGAAAGTTAGCTCAATGAGAGAACGCTTGCTCTTAAATCTCCTAAAATCTCTAAACCGACTTGCTCTCCTTTTTTAGTCTTACTGAAGACAAAATCCTGCAAACATTTTCTGTCAAATCTGTCAGAAGGTAAACAGAACACCCCCCTGGACTGCAGTTTATTTCCAGTGAAAAACTTGTGGGGACAGGGAGGGAAGTAAAAAAAAAATAAAAGCCTTTTCTAGTTATAAAGTAGAAAAGCAATGTTCCATAAAAATCTCCAGCAACATCCACCTGCCACCAGAAATTTTACAAGCCAAGTAGATGATTGTTGCACTGGCTGCAAATGAAGTCCAGACCTCCCATATGGCAGTGCTAATTCAGCCATCAAATGACCGGCAGTACAGGGAGAGGTCCTCTACCCCCCAGAAGCACTATCAGAGAAAGCTTGTCTTTTCACCCAAGGTATTCTGCTTGCAGGATTGGCTGTCCTATGATTTTTATTTTCAGTTTGTGTTCCAAATGTGCTCAAACACCAAAAAAAAGTTTGAAGATCTATGACACAAGGATCCACACACATTATAACACAGTATTTTTCCTCCAGAGCTTACAAACCCAGAAAAGCAAGTCAAACATACAACAGTGGAAAAATCCAACACGAACAGACTTTTTTAGGTAGGTATCTTCAGTACTTTGCTATTATTGCACTTTTGCCACTTGTTTACACAAAGTAATTCTTTGATTCTTTGTTTTTTAGACAATTATAAAGCCAATGACTGCTAAGTAACGCTCTCTCGGTACAGCCATAATGAAAAATAAAGTTCCATTTCTCAAGATAGCAACAGTTGACAGAAGCCTTCAGGTAAGGCCACATCAGAAGTGTGAGGTGAGAAGGGCTCGATAGTTGCAGAGAGACTAAAGGATTTTTGGGAGGGCTCTGAATGTTTCAGCCAGATACTCAGTCAGAACTGATCCTATTCCTCTGTTCTACTCACAGCTGATTTTACATTTTAAAGCCTATCCTGTCATACAGTTTAGCAGCAGTGCATTCTGCTTTCCACAGTGCTTAATGTGTCACTCTTCCCTGCATCTGCATCCTAATTTAATTTCCATGAATAACTTCCCTTCTCCTGCTCCACCCCACCTTTCTCACATCTTCACCAATCATTGCTTTTAAGGAGGTTCAGCTAATTTTTCAAGGGAAAATGAAAAAAGGAGCAGGAGTTCTTTGTACAACTGAGCTGCTCTTCATCTTTCCTTCCTACTCTGTTTCCTCAGGGGTACAGTAACATTATGGGCCTTCTCTTGATGGAGGAAGCTGGTGGTCTCTTGTTCTCACACTAGGGTGGAGACAGCTCAACCTCTCATCATTGGCATAAACGTTTAATACTCATGCAAGCAGAATTGTCTCATGATGGCTTGCTAAGTACTCACTGTAACAGACTCTAGATTTGATGCCCTCAGATTATTCTCCGTATTGGCTATACTTTAAAAAATAATTACTCATCATATTTTCAGAAAAATCAAACAGTATGTTTTCACAGTAAAGGCCCTAGCAATGGGGAGGAGACTAAAAACAGAATAAAAGAGGCCAGTGGTTTCTTTGATTCATTGGCACTGTTTCTAACTCTGCAGTCTGCAGTGTGTGACCGGAGTTTGTACGGAGAGCAGAACTGCACTGAAGATGAGATCTTCCTCATATCCAAAGCTGTGTGCGTTACTATGGTTGAATGACTAATTAGGTGCAATTTGCAGAAAATTAACAGATATTTTTAATGAGAAAGGGCATTTGTATCTAGGGTTGTCATTTTTACATATGCAGATTTAGTGGTACAGAACTCCAAAATATAACTCAGCATTACAATTACACCATTCACTGAGCATTGACGTGTGTCCCTAAAACACAGAATTGAAATAAGAATGACTGTATAATTCAATATCAGACAAGTTGAAACAGACAATTATCCAAAAGGATAACAGTTAGATTTTTTCCAACTCCCAAGATTTTGCTCTACGAAATCCAACTAAACATACGGAATTTCCGATACTTTATCTCAAAGTGCATAGACAGCCAGTGGAAACAGACTAAATGTAGAAGTTTTGACTGATTGGTTGTTAAAATAAGTGAAATCTAAGGCTACAATGAAACATATTTAGACTACGAAAAAATTTAGTAAGAGTGCAAGAAGGGTAGAAGAACAGAAGTGGACTTGGACACCAAATTTACTCTCAATGTATTTGTGTAAGAGGCAATATAGAGACCAAAACCAGAATCTGTCAGTATGGAAGAGGCTGTCAAACTTGCTTACAGTTTGGAACCTCACAAATTGAAAACAGCAGCAAAATGGAAAGAACAGGATGCTAATGAGTTCATGTATACAATGGCATCAACATGTGACATACGGTTTGAAAATGAACATTATAGAACAACTAACAAACAGACATTAGTATATGGAGGTTTTTCCTTAAGAAATGCTTTTCAGAACCATACAGATAGGCTTGCAGTAGCTCTGCATCAAGTGGATGCAAAAATGTAGGTTCAGTTCATATTCCTACAAAAGCATTACAGATTATACAAACAAAAATGTTTGTCAATACTAAGCCTAAGAATTAGCTACTCTAATAATTAGAATTATGCATTAAACAAAGCAACTTCCAAAGGTAAAACTCATCCTATTAACAAGTTTTACTATTGTTACTATAAAACTGCAGCAGACCATTACTTTCAAGTTTATCCTTCTTCAAAATCCTGTAAACTAGACATTTTAAAAGAATATTCAGTGTTAACATTTTCAACTTATTTTCAAGAAAGAAAACCGAAACTGAAATTCTTTTTTCTTTCCAGCCATGATCGGCCCAAAACAAGATTAAAAAAAACAGCTGATGCCCTCTCTGTCTTGTAGCCAGGTAGGATGCAGGAAGAAAAAGGTACTCTATGCTTAAGGAAGTGAGAAAAAGCTACCTTTCTCCTTGTCCTTTATACTCCAGAAACAGATAGAAATACAAACATGAGCTGAAGCATTCAGGAGACTGAAATCAATGAAACAGTGACATGCCATAAAAGACTACAGTCAACACACCTAGGCTGAATTCAGAACCAACTAAATCTTCCATCTTGGCAAAATTCTTCTGCTATATTTTTTCCATGATGCTGTAGGATTGGCTATGTTACATCATGAAGTATGCAAAGACCAAGTATTTTTCTGGGGAGAATAGAACATATTTTTAATTTACAGCAAAGAATCTAAGTCCTTCTTTTAAATGCAGAACTTAGGTGGCAATTGAATATGCAGCTAAATTCAGTTTATTTACTACTGACAGAGCATTGGCTCAAGTACAACACCTGTTTTCAAGGATCTTATCCTGAATAATATTAAGAACTGGTATAACTGATACACAGTTTAATCATGAAATCATGACTGATACATACAAGTTAAAGCACTGTTAGCAGTTACCGTGTAGGCATCACATCGACAGATGGGGAATAGAAGACATACAAATAACTGTATCCAAATATATATATATGCGCATATATACATACATACATTTCCTGTGAGAAAAAAATGGAAATGACAGAATCCCTTTGGACTGCAGTAAAACTGATTTTTGCCCCAAAGCTGTGGGGTACTTGTGGTATTTTTTCCCAGCTCTTCAATCACTAAGCCTGTAGACTTCCCAATGACAGGGAATAGTTGATATTTAACTTTATTCTACACTATGATGTTGAATTGTCATTTGAACATGCCCATCAGATGAAGCCTTCCATTGGTATAAATAGCTTGAAAGAAACTGCAACCATGGTAGCTGTGCCTGAAACTACTCAATGCCCCAAATCGTCAGGGAAAATTGTTCAACAGCTCCGATTTTTGTTCTCAGTAAATTAACTTTTTAATCCTAGCAAAAAAGTCTCATCACCTCTCTGAACTTCTCCCCCACTGCAGATTTTCTTTGTATTTTCCTCATGCTGGAGTAATTTCTGTGCTGTTCTATCACAAGTCAAGTACCTTATGACAAGTAATTTATAAACTTTCTTAATACTTTCAAACTCATTCCCTATTATTTTTTCTACAGCTTGAACAATCTCTACAGAATAGCAAATTAATATAGGGTATAACTGCTGTACATGTGACCTGAATTTCTATGGGTAATTACTAGTCTGCATTATCTATGGGAGGCAAATATACTTACACATCCATGGGGAGTTTAGACCAGGTAATTTCACCTGTTTCTCCAAAAGGTCTGCATTTGGAGCATATGTTGATTTTGCTGACCAGTTATATAGTGGTAAATGCAAGCTTTTCATAAGCTAGGGTGCTATTATAATCAAACATTGCCTGCATTTTAAATTACTACTATTTCTTATGCAATGTATAATGAAGGATAACGCACGTAGCTTTAGAGCTCATTTTGAGTTTCAAAACAAGTTACAATGCAATCACCTATTAACCTTTTCATCCCAAGGGTTTTTCTACAAAAAGCTAATATCCCTGACAGCTCCTTGTTTGTTTTCAGATCCATGCACTGTTTGCCACTAGTGACCTTGCAAGCAGATTCACACCTTGCAAAGTCCCTGACCTTGTAGTCATTAAAATCCAATCACACACTGGGCAGGCTTCCATATTCATTAGGATAGCAAGAAGATAGATTTGAACATGCCTCTGAAGTGACCAATACATTCATCAGCCAATTTCCATCTTCTTCAACAATTTCAGCTTGCTGAAGGATATTAGTAGATTAATTGATACAGAAAATCTTTTGCAACAAAACAGTAGCAATGTTAAACAGATGCAATATGTTTCTAATTAAAAAGGCTGTGATCAAACATAAGTCATAAATTATAACTTGCCCTATGAATACTCATATGAAGTTCCTAGAACAGTTCTTTTTGCTCATGCTTTTGATGTAGGGGTCAGAACATTTTTCAAAACACATTATAGTGAAACCAGCATCTAAAAATAAGAAAAGTCATGTCTACAACTAAAGGAAACTTCATATAGGATATTTTTGGGGAAAATTAAACCTACTGCTGGAACGTGCTAAATAACCCTATTAAGTTCCTAAATATCTATTTTGTAAACACATTTGGAAGGTAAAATTTTAACTCATAAATAAAGATAGGAATAATGACAACCACAAAAAGAACAACAAAACCTGAAAGAAACAAACTAAGACCTAGGTGTAAGATTTTCTCCATCCTATTTTGACGTGTATTTGCCTTCATCTACACAGATTGTTCTCCCTGAAAAGCGATTTTTATGTGAATATACTTTGAGGAAAAAAAAGATTTTTCACATTGGGAACATTTAGACATGACCTCTTCTAAATTTAAAGTGAGAAGGATTTGAAAGAGGGTGGGATAAAGGAAGAAGTTGCAAATACATAAATAGCAAGCCTTAAATGAATCACTACCTGCCAAACAGGTTGCTCAAAAATCTGTGTTTGCTCTCGTTACAAAGCACATTTACAGAAGTACTCTTCAAAAACATTTACATTTACCTGGCAAAGGCCATAGTTATATCAAAACGTTTTCAAGGGGACTGAGCTTTAATACTTTGGTCAAAGGTTTCTTTGCACAGAAGGCAGCTGAGGGCAGGTTGTAAGCTCCTCTTGAATTTTTAGGTTTGTTGTTGTGCTGTGCATGGGGAATCCATCCACATGCATTTTCATCAAAGCACAGACAGGAAGCTTTAAACACCAAGATTTCTTATTCCATGTCTTAAGGTTGTAAATACCATTGCTAATTAGCTCTGCAATTTCATTCTGGCAGCCATTTTAGTTTATTTTTTACTAGGATATGTCTGAGGCACATCAGTGACAACAAATCAAACCAAGGACCCGTTGAAGAGAACTTCGAGTAACATTTGAAACAAATCACCTCTTTTTACAGATTCCTCCAGCTGTCTGACAGCAGAAGCTGAAAATGGCATATGAACTGCAGGGGGCTGACCCGCAAAAATACTGTCTTTGTGTTCATAGGCCAGGATTCCACTTACACATAAAATCAACGAATACTGGTTTGTTTGGGTTTTTTTGGTGGTTTTTTTTTTTTTTGGTTTTTTGTTGTTGTTGTTGTTTTTGTTTTTTTGTTTTTGTGTTTTTTTTTTTAAAAAAAAAAAAGACAGAGACTAAATATATTCATGTCTTAAAAGACAAACAATTTCAAGGACCAAAGATAATTCTAAAACTGGGTTCTTAAGGACAGAGGAGAGCAGAGAAGAATGATAGAAAAATTAGTATCACTTTGAAAATGCATACCCCTAGATATGAAAAGGGCTGTTGTCTTGAGACTCTAGCATATAATATGTAATTGGTTATGTCCCCATGTTTGCTCAAGATCATGTGATGAATGTCCTGAAACAGCATCTGTAAACTATAAAACTAGTATAATAGACTTTCCGTACTACTGCACAGTAAACAACTGGATACAGAACAACACTGTCTGTATCCTTTGTGTAATGGTCAGGTATTTTTCATTTATACTACCCTTTCATAACCTGTATTGTACTTACATTGAGCCAAAGCTCAAAGGCTTTGGCACCCAGTTACACCGTAAATTGAAATAATGTGAATGATTTTATATAGTTCTACAAAACGTGTCTCGGGTGTTGTGTGTGTAATGTGAACAATTTTGCAGCCAAGACTTCTTCTGTGGAGAAAACTAAGACCCTGAGCTTTCCTCTGCTTCTGGAGAAAGCAGGGATATTTATGTCAATAAATACACTGTTTTGAAAGCAACTAATTTTAACAGGCCTATTAGTCTTTACTGAATTAATATAAGAAAATTTCTTTCATGAAAATTAGGCTCATGAACATAAATGCAATTATTTGGCATTACCTTTGCACACAAGAGAGACATTTCAAGTCATTACATCATACATCCCACATATTCAGCAAATTAAACACAGTCCTGATAATTCAGGAACACAGTAGCTGAGAAGGTGACCATCTAAAGCAGTATATAATAATTTCTTCATAAATTAAAGTAAATATAGGATTTTGAAACAATAATACTGTTGGAACACAAACCATATATACTGAACACAAACCATATATACTATAACTTCTTGAATACCTATTTTCAGGAATAAAATTATGGAAAACTTTGGTGC
>NW_009614789.1:34744-38940 GCF_000690535.1 Cariama cristata
CATTGTTTATGGAGGAAATTTCTCTTTTTAGTGTTTAGAATTTTATTTTGTAAGCTATTTTTGAAGTACTGTAATGCAGTTATCAATAGTTATTACTTAAATGATGAAAAACAAATAAAGGTTAAAGAATCAAACTAATAAAAACCAAAGAGCCATATATTCTGATATAAAAAAAAAAAAACACTACAGAAATGTATATTACAAATTAGCAACTTTCCATTCTTAAAATTAACACTTTGTGTTTATACAGCTTGCATTTTTTTCTTTTGGCACTAGCGCTCTAACTCTGGTTTTAAACACAGTTAAGTTCACAAAGGAGTTGAAGATCATTTAGATTTTGATTTGCTGAGGGGCTGAGAGTCTACATGGCTTGTTGCCTTCAAATGACTCTGTGACCTCCTCTGCATCTTTGGAAAACTAAAATCAGACTCTAAAACTTTATCCCAGCCACAACCAGTCCTACAGCAATGCAGTTTATATATATGAACATGAAAACATCAGGTGAATGTGAGGCCATCAAAAAAGTGGAAAAAAAAATAATCCAGAAATCAATAAGCATGCATGGAAATAGTGAAAATGTTTGTTTGCTTTAGGAGAGGGAGTGTTAAGCATTCTTTTCTCCAATATTAAGTAAAACAGAAAAGACTGTTGGTTATAGGGGTTGTACATTGCTCTGCCTTTTTTTTCCTTTAGGATTCACAGGACTAGACATTTAAGTCTTCATGGACCATATTTTCTTTCTTCAGACTAAGCTCTGGAATTAAATCTTTGTTTTAGGGAAGGGGGCATATTCCCTGGCTGCTTCATTATTATTTAGGCATAGAATTTATCACCCATTGACCAGCAACCACAAAGCTTGCTGCTCTCCAAGACTGCACTGAAAATTGTTTATAGAATCATAGAATCATTTAGGTTGGAAAAGACCTTTAAGATCATCGAGTCCAACTGCAAATCCAACACTGCCAAGTCCACCACTAAATCATGTCCCTAAGTGCCATATCTACAAGTCTTTTAAATACCTCCAGGGTTGGTGACTCTACCACTTCCCTAGGCAGTCTGTTCCAATGCTTGACAACCCTTTCGGTGAAGAAGTTTTTCCTAACATCCCATCTAAACCTCCTCTGGTGCAACTTGAGGCTGTTTCCTCTTGTCCTATCACTTGTTACTTGGGAAAAGAGATTGACCGCCACCTCGCTATAACCTCCTTTCAGGAAGAGAAACAATCACAACCAAGTAAGAAACAATTCTACAGTAGAAAGAGTATAAAGGAGTTAGCAATTTCAAAGTTAAATTTAACATAAAATGATTCCAGCAGTTCACAATAGCAGCAACTAAAATGTAGTTGGTGATTTTTTGGTGCAGCAGTGGGTGGTGATTTTTAGGGCACTTTATACTTAAATAGTTCAAAGTATACAAATGAATTGCTTATGAAGAAGCCAAGGTAGTTTTAAACTGCTATTCAGAAATTAAAAAAAAAAAAACCACAACAAAACAAACAAAACAAAACCCACCACAACTAATAATGCATTATAACAAAAACACACATTTTTACAGTTTTCTCTCTCTTCAAAACCCATGCGTTTTCTGGAATAATTTTTTTTTTCCTGGATCTGTCAGTGTTGCTGAATTCAGGAATCAAAATCATGGACTTTCACCTTGTTGTGAAGATGCAGAATAATTATCCTATCCAAAGAGGGGAGGTATTGATGAAGAAAAATCAGAAAAAAACTTATACTAGCTGTGAACCACACAACTGCTTTTCCAAGTACGACTTTGCTTTTCAAAAATAATTTTAGAATTTTGAAGATAAAATTTACTTCAAATGAAAACAAAATCCAGTAATTCCAAGATTATATATCTAGGAGAATCGTGAAGCATTTTCACTTCAAGACCACACATTCAGTGAAATATAGTTTCATCAAAAGGTATCTAACCATCTTAATTAATTACAGAAAGGTATGTGATCTTCCACCCGAATAATGATTCAAAAACAGTTTGACTAGAGGTAATTTGGCATGACACTGAGTAGGGGACAAACCACAAAAATGAGAACAAGCAGAAAGTTACCTTTTGCTTCAATCACAAATAATGTGAAGAATTTGATGCAGCTGTTCCATAGGGACTCTCTAATGCCAAGACTGAGAATTTTGATACTGCTTTCCCCTACCTCATGCTGCAACAAATGCTTGCCAAAATATGTCAAATCAGTATTGACATTTACTGATACACAATATATAATGGAAATTTGAGATTAATCTTAAGAGTAATAACATATGTAAAACATTTACAAGACTTAAAATATCAAGTAATAGGGGGTAGGGGCGGAGAGAGATTGCAGTGAACAAGATACAAAAAATAATGATAAGGCACAGTATTGTTTGGAACTAAAAATAAGTTGCCACAGCTAGTACCTGATAAATTTTCTACAAGATGGTAACCAGATCTTTGGATTTAAGGGCACAGTGTTCCAGTGGAATAAAAAATGAAGACCATCCATCCTGTATCTCAAGTTTACAGGCCAGGAAAACACTTCAACAGAAAGGAAATGTGATCTGCACAACAAGTGTTTCAGACCAGAATCATCAGTATCTCACACAGGAAATCCAGTGGTCACAGAAACACAGTTTCAATAGCAAAGGAGACAGAATACTGAATTTCTGGTTTTACAGAGAGGTATCCCAATATATTGTCACTTGATACTGCAAAGGATCTACATCACTGGAATTGCAACTGTGCTTCAAGTCCAACAACTGGTTAGGTGTTTTGCTGAACTACAGTGTTAGTGCCAGCTGGGACAGGGATCTTTTGAGTTCCTGAGGAATCTGGATTTATATTTCTCACTATTCAAAATGTTCACTGGACATCTCATTCTGATACTTAAGCATCAATTAAAATCTGCAGATGGCAAAACTTGAAGTTGCAATTATGTAATTTTGGTTGTTTCCCAGGCTAAATTTACTGAGATTTAACACACACACAGCACTCAGGACAAATATTCTCAAGGTAAAACCAAGACAAGGACAGATTCTGTCTCTTCTCCTTTCTTCTCCCATAGTTTTAGTTCTACTCTTCCTCTCTTATTAAACAAGGCCACTTTCACCTCTTCACTGTGTTTTCCCTGAAGGAAACATTGCAGCCTTCCCTCACTGCTAGCAGGCTTAAACTGTCATCTAGTCTGACTGAATCATGTTTAGCTACTACTGTCCTCTCCTGCCCATTTGCTCCTGGGGTCTCACTTGCTCTTACTCTGATCCCTGGAGGTTCTACTTCTTTGTCATGATCAAAGAGAAGAACAGGGATCAGTCATGGAAGTGGGTACATGACCACATGACAGAGCCAAACTGAATATTACATAAAGAAAAAAATAGCCAGCATTCAATGAAGACACTTTTACTATGTACTGGTGTCCAGAAACACTTTAAAAAAACAAACAAACAAACAAAAACCCACCATAAAGTAGTTGTATAGCAAACCCACAATGCTGGAGCTAAGATAAAAGGAATGAACAGTAATACATTTGTAAAAGCTGACTCATGAAACATACATAGAGATGCATTTTTAGAGAAGAAGTGAGCAACAGAGGATATTAGGATAAAACTAAATAAATGTGAGTTCATAATAAAATTACACGAGAAACATTTTAGTGGCATATTTACAGTGCTTTATTTAGACTGTACTAGTGAATTTCTGGAATACTGTAAAGGCAGAAAAAGGCAAAGAAAGTTGAAACAGCAAAGTAGTAGTGGCTTTTGAACATATGGCTCACAAAACAAAATTTAAAATATTTGTATTCTCCCTGAGGAAATCGAATTTAAAAGTGAGCATAGCTCTGTATAAATACATGGGATCAATGAGTAGGCAAGTTAAGTGTTTAATTAAACCCTAGCAACAAAGTGCAATGGATACAAGCTAACAAATGCTGTACAGTTAATTTGGCTCAAACTTTTTCAGACTTATGCAGTTTAAGCATTAATCTGAAACATATATTCCAAAATCCTCTTTGCACTCATATATAATAGTATAGTAACAGCAGAGAGCGAGAGAGGGAGAGATGTATGTGTACAACATGCATATATACATATATATCTGAACACATGTACACACCCAAGTATCCCAATTTACAGATAAATCATTTCATAAAATTAATTTTGACCACAGACTTCAACAGTGGTGAAATACTAGGGAAAAAAAAATCC
>NW_009614789.1:38971-48673 GCF_000690535.1 Cariama cristata
AGATTTCCAACTGCCATTTATGAGAACTTATAAGAAGTAGCATGCCAAAAAAATATGAATAGCACACTATCTGCATTGATCTTGAAATATCTTACCTGAACTATCAGATAGTTTTTAGTATGTCTGAAGTAATCAACAATAGGTTTATGAATGATTCACAAATTGAGAAGTCCACATACGTTTATTAGAAATAAATTATACAATAATACAAGGTCCTGTAAAAATGTATTAGTAGTGACACAGAACTGTAAACAATTGGGTCAACTCTATCAAATTAAAGTTGCACCCCGCTGCAGGAAAAGAGTCACTTGAAAAACAGCGGAAGCTTTAGCTCCCTGGAGATCTACTTTGTGTATGCTTGAGGGGCTCTTGCAACAAGAGAAAGTACTTTATAACACCTAATTAATTGGGAAACACAAGATTGGAAAATTCAGTCCTAATTCAGTGCTACTTCCTGCATCTACTTCAAACAAGTTTTAAATTTCCTAGGAGGATTAGTTTAAAACAAGTTTCACACAATAGGTTTCAGAGACTTTGACAAGGTACTTCACATAACTTGCCCCTATTCCTTACCGGTGTTTCTAATTGCACCTGCAGACCTCTTAAAGTCTCCAGAAACTTTGCTCCCTCTGCTGATGTCAGTCCCGACCTTAGATATTCAGTGAGCCAGTACACAGGCCACAGTTCAACAAGAAGAGGTGTTCATTACCAGTTCTGGCTAGGAGTGCCCCTCGTCACTGCTGGCTCCTTCCTGCTCCGGCTCTGCACCATGCTGTACTAACACAGCCATCGGCACAGTTGTTGGCCCAGGCCAGGGAATAAAATGGGATATAAAAATAAAGATGAGGAAGAGAAGGTTCTATTTTTAATCTAAATCAGTTCCCTGATGTGATTTCATGCACTTCACACCCTCATAGGCAATTTTGGGGGACAGAAGATACGGCCAGGGAAAGAAACTACTTAAACTGTCATTGCAGTATCAGGGAACTATACACTCGTTTTGTGCTTTAACTAGCTGACAGCTCGGCAACAGAGTAAGCATGATAGGAGATACAGATGGACAACTTACTCCATCCCAGTATATTACCAGTTCGGTTAATTTCCCCTAAAAATGCCACTTTATTTTCTCACCTCTTGCAATCCTAAATGATCCTAAGCTTTCTAAGTTATCAGCGTGTCAGATGGATTTAAAATGAGATTACAGTATTCAGTATATTCTTAACCACTCATTTAGTTAACACAGCTAGCAAACATCCAGTATATCCTTTATTGAGTAAAATGAAGGCTACATTAAAATAAAATTAATCTTAGATACCATTTAGTAATTAATCTTAAATACACAAAGCAAAAGTATTTGCCAACATCTGATCGATTTACTATTACTCAAATGATCTCAAAGAACATCTCTGTACTGATACGAGGCTTCGTGGAAAAAATGCGCTCTCTCACATGCACAGTTTGAAAGGTCCATTCTCCTGGGCTCAACATATTTGGCTGCCTTTCTGTAAATGCTGGCACTAGTGTTTTGGTAGTGCTCAAAGCAAGGCAGACTGTAACTCCATGGATTAGCTTTAATTAACTTTCAAAGTTGCAGCAATGTGGCCTGGCATGAGGCAATGAAATGACTTGAGTGCACAGACTGAACACCTGCAAGAAAGAGTTTCTTAGGCAAGGCATGAGTATTTTCAGAATAGATGGAAAAGGAAGGCTTTGAGCACAACTGGCCACCTGAGCTCTCCCTGCAACTTAAAAAGACTGCCATCGCTAACCCTCTGTTTCAGAGACAGCAGGTTTTTTAGGTCATCCCTAAAACTGGGATTTAGGTCACCTCTAATCTTTTGACTGTATATTGGTAATAATAATCTCTATTTAAGTAATAACCCTTTATATTCCAATTTATTTTTACTCATGGATACAATGGAGTAGAATTTACTCACATTACACTTTCAGCTAACCTACACCACTATCAAGTGTAACACATTTCATCCATTGTAAAGTCCCCAAAAATCTTTTTTATCCACAAAATCTTTGCTCAAGGGCATCTGTGTGAGTGCTAAGTCATCAAAAATGTACTTTGTTATCATTTTTATTGCTTTTGTGTGTGTTAATAGAATATAAATGGAGGAAAAGAAAGAAAGAAATCTTTCTGGTTTGTTTTGACTTAGCAATGCTGAATGTAGTTCATAAAGACTCTATTTTAACTTTTCTGTAAGTACTTCTCCGTTCCCTCACTTTTGTATTGTTTTCTGGTCATATTAGTAACAGAAATTACGCAATCTTAACAGTAATCTTAACACAATCTGACCTACGCAGCTATCACTGTGCAGGCAACAGGGAGCCATAGGGAACCAGAGGTTCCTGGCTGCTTACATGTCAGTGTTTAAGTTCTGGCCAATCAAAACTTAGCCATCAGTGTATTTAAAAACAGCACCCAAACAGCCATCATTAAAATTAGAAATTTTAGCGTGGGTATTCCAAGCAAACAAAATAATTCTTTGTTTTGAAAGTCACATCTTACTTCCACAGGACCTTAAGGAACACCTTCTAGAAGTAAGAAAAAGAAATACCGTATAAATTTTATACTACTCATCCACCTGCACTTCTCTCTTCTATCACAACAATTAGAGAAAAGAAATTCCTGTACCAAAGTTTGGCGCAGCAGACATTTGGCCTTTAGCCTGATTAGGTTATTCTATTTGAGTAATGGTCCATGAAAATAGAATATTGTGTACTACTGAGGGCCAAATCTTCAGATGGCATAACTTGGCATAACTCCATTGAATCAGTAATATGGATCATAAACCCTCTAAGCAAAGATGTATAATTTTGTGCTTGCAATGTGCCACTCACATTGTGGGTGTTATTGTAATTCAGCTGGATAAAAACTGCTAATAGCTGAAAATTGAGTCTTTCCAGGAAAACATGAAACCAGCTTCTAAGGAAAGAAGAGTTCAAATAGTAACTCATCAGAAAAATTAAACATCTCATAGACTATTACGACAACAATTTCTAGCAAGTTCAGCACTGAAATTTTCCTATGACATTTTTTTCATTCCATAATAGCGTTCATTGGTAACAGAGCACCATAAATCCATTTTGTTAACATGTAGAGTTTGACATTAAGCCATGTTTTCTGAGATCAGCTATCTGTTAGTGTAGGTATTTCCATACGATAGAAGATACTCATGAGGAATCATGTATTGGGACACCAAAAAGGGAAGGAGGTGGAGCAGGGGTACAACAATGAGAACTTTATTAACAGTAGAGACAATGCTACAAGGACAGATTTTGACCTTCACAAAGTTAAAAAAAGGAGGAAAAAAGGAAAAGAGACAAATACAAAAAGTCAGCACTGCAAGAAGACAATCCAGAAGCCCAAACACGTTAAGAAAAACTAAATAGCTCATTTAATTTAAAACTGAGCAAACTGTAAACTGATCCTGCAACAGGAAACTGATCAAGTAGTTAAATAAGGTAGGAGGGGGAAATGTTTCACAATTGCAACTGGATGCTTTCTCATTTTCCCATTTGCAGAAAAACAGGAGAATTTGAAACTGAACCCACAGGAATAAAAACTACCATTTGCTCTCTAAGCATATTCAGTTCTGACTGACTGCTCTTATTAACCAGCCTGTCACCAGACAACTTTCCTTATTAAATTGTCCGAGTAATAAATTATTATTATTATAATGTTTCTCTGTTTCTTTTCATATAAAATTAATGTATCCAGACTGGCATTGTATTTGCTACACTTTGCACTTTAAATGTAAATATTATCGGTTATTTTCATTACAAAACTGCTGTAGTGATGTGTACGTTGTTAATTCAATTTTCCTACTGCCAGCTTTGTTCTTTTTCAGTGAACATCCAACATCCTATTCATGAATCCAGATGATTACACTCTGCCGGGCAAAACAATTTCTGCTACCAGACTCTGGTCATGTTGGAGTTAATATAGGTTTCACATAAGAAAGTCAAATGGAGAGGCAATAGAAGAGTATTTGATAGCAACAAAATTCAGAGTTTAGTACTACAATTTCAGAACATACAAGGGGAAATGGTCTATCTTGCTAGAGCTAGCAATTTTTATTGTACAAGTACTTTGAGATTAGTCATATTAATGATCTGTAACACATTTTCAACTCTCTACAAGGAAGGCTGGCAAAGTATGAAAAGAGAATGGGGACAAGGGAAAGTCTCACCCAAAGCCATAAAAGAGCTGAAGGAACTAAAGAAAGAAATTGAATCAAACTTATCAATGAAGCTAAGTGGTATCAAAACTGAGACGAGTATAAATTTATGTGTTATGGCTTCACGCTTTACTCTGAAACACTAATGCTGACAAATTTGAAAGAGAACTTCAGTGTCTATTTCAAAACAATATTCTCATTCATTTTATTACTCTTCTGTTTACATCAGAAACTCAGTTACACCTTTTAATAGCTTCTGCATAATTCCATGGTACTTCCATACTAGATTAAATGTTTTAGGATTAAGAGAGGGAACACTGACAGAATAGTAATTTCAGGAGATGTTACATCCTCTAAAAGACAATGTGATTCCTAAGGGAGAGGAGGAGGAGGGGAAACATGAAGAACATTTTGTTGCAATTTCAGGAACCAGCATTCTCCTTGGAAAACAGCCACTTTGGCATGCTTAGAGATAATCCTTCTTTCTGTGATCTGTCCAGAAGTACCTGTTCTCTTTCCCGGTGATTTCTTTAAGTATTGTTCCTGCTTAACAAATCTATAGCACCTAAATAGCCTTCACTTTCCCTTAGACAAAATCTATACAATAAAAAATCTGTATGATAACAGGTGTGGAAACGCATGAAAATGATTTTTTTCTCTTGGTTTGTTTTAAAAAATTTTAAAACCTTTTCCATCTTTCCTAACTTCCACTATAACTACACAGTAAGATAAAGAATGTTTAAACATCTTAACAGATCACTTTCAGATCTGTTTTCTGAATGTTCAAGTTCAGAAGTGTTTGGATTTGGGCTGGTTCCAATATTCCTGAAATTATTTACATCACTGACATAACCGCCTAACTGCAAACAAAGCTAGAAAATTGCCTTTTAAAAAGACATGACAATAGTCAACAAAAAGTTCCCAAAAGCATATTACCACACATTATTTCTCATGATTTGAAGATGTATAATATCAGGAAAATATACTAGAAAAATCGTGAGACACATGGATATTGGACTATTTTACTCTGCTTTGGGAAAGGACATATTACAAGTAGTTCTCTACAGAAATCTCAAACCACAGAATTCTTTATTTCATCCTGATAAAAAGCAGGAAAAATAATCAAGAGCTTCAGAAAAACTCATTATACTAGTAACAAAGAACAATAGGGAAAAAAATCAAAACATTCTTTACATCAGAAATGTATACTACTTTAGTAAGTTTGATTGCACAGAATATTCAAAAACTTTTTCAGATAAATTGCACAAAAAATGAATCTTTTTAAACTAGTAGATTCCTCAAAGAATAACTTAAGTGCTTTTAATTCCTGACTAATTAGTAAGCTTATAAATTATCAATACTTACTCTATCATATCTTACTATTTTCAGAAGACTATAGTACATTTTTCTGATTCCTGTAAAATAATAAGCAGCAGAATCTTAATTTAAAACTGGGGTCTCTATCTCCATTTCATATTTTGTAATGTTTGACTTTTACTTTGTACAATGCTGTACAGAACCGAGGCTAGACAAAAGTTCCTAATCCAAGGAACTCAAAATGCTTTACTAAAGTAGGGAAATAAAACATCGTCATTCACATTCCATAAAAGGGAAGCCACTGTCACAGAGAGATTTAAAATCAATGGCCTGAGGTCATAAGTCAAGTCACTTGCACAATCCTTTGTTCAAAATTACGACCAAATCTCCCATTATTGTCATTTGAATGACCAAACACACTTAGCATATTTTAGGGGCAAAATATGCCTTAAAATACTAGAGATATTATTTGCAACACACATGAAAAATGACTGTAGGTCTTGAAAGCACTGAATAAACTGTACTTCCAGGAATGTCACACTAAGATACGATCTGGACTGATGCTTTTCTTGTGGATTTAAATAGGAAGACACACATTTGTACCAATGCTCTAACAATTGCATGCCACAGAACAAGCAGTGCACTGTTTCACAATCTGTCTCCTGCAACAATTCTGCTCAAATTTTCAAGAGTTCCCAGCACAAGTTCTCTATCATAGACTTACGTAGGTGCAGGGGACTCACAGCGCTCATGAAAATGGAACAGCATCTCCTTCTGCTGCATCTTTCAGACCTTCCAGCACTGCGTATTTCTTAGGTACCACCTTTACAAGTTCTAAAGGGCATCTGTTGATTCTGCAGTGGACCTTAAAAAAAAAAAAAAAAAAAAAGGACTTGTAAATGAAGATGGCAACTTTGAGCCACTACATCTGTCTCTGTGAAAAAAAACAATATTCTACTCTTCTCCGTGAAGGTTTAGCCTGTATGAAGGTAGCAGCCAAGAAACCAGTCATTTTTCATGCATTGCAACAGATCTTCTTAACACTGTTATTTACATACTATTGATTTGTTATGTTTGGCCATCTGTTTGTGGGTGAAATACTGTAGGCATATTTCATTTTCTTTTGACTTTGCTTAAAAAGCTTACCAAAATCTTCTCTTTTTTCCCTTATAAATACTCTATGTTCTTTTCATCCTGTTGGAAAAATGCTACATAATGATAATCCAAGACACTAACATTACCCTCAGTGAAGTATCATCTGTGGGTTTCTTTAGGATCTGAAGCACTGAATGGATGATTCTAAGTACTTCTTTCACTCTAGAGGCTTTATTTTTCCTCTTTTACAATTAAATGGAATGCATGGTTTCACATAGTTTAACTCTATGCTCCTCTATTTAAAATCCTCTAAACAATACCAATAATTTTAAACCTGTTAATACCTTTAAAGAGGAGATCAAGATTGCTCAAAACAACCCTGACACATTAGATAAAGACAATATAAAATCTACATTCCACTTCAAATTCAGCTAGAAGACCTGCTATACTAATACCCTGGAATCAACATTATGTATAAATCCTTTAACAGTAGCCGCTTTGAACACAGTAGCTGATCTGAAATGCTCTGTGATTTAAATCCAAGTCATACACAAAGTAATCCTCAAACCACTGAATCCTATTTAACTTCTCAAAACATGTGAATTTGAATGTAAGAAAACCCCACTTTTAAATACACATTGAACCTTAATCTCTTTTCCTGACTCTTTCTTGAAATATACCATCTGTACATTCATCTCAATTATATGCTCATGTATATACATATATTTAAATGTATAATATATGCAGCTTACTAAGAACAGCTTCGAATGAGAATCTTCCTAAATTCTAAGACTATCACTACAATTATCAATGCCTGATCACAGTTTTGACAACAATATGGTGTATCTATGCTCTATGCTTTTTTGAGCTGATAAGTAGGAAATATTTATTTGTTATTCTTCTTTCCTTTCCCAATACAACAAAATTACAAAGAAAAAAGCAAACAAAAAGTAGTAAATCCCATTCCCCATCAGGGCCAAACCAAGGTATTTCAAAATTCATGATGAGAGAAAACTGGATAGCCATCAAGAACAAATAATTTATGGTAAGATTTACACCAGTGTTATATGAATGCTTAGGCATACTGTTACGGCACTTATTTGCAAACAAGTGCTGGGGTGGTGCAGAAAATCTGTGTGTGAAAGACAAAAGTCCTGATTCAGGTTATTTCTCTCTGGACTGACATGAAGAGAAATTCAATCTCTATATTAATCCATCACCACTGTAAATCTAAGATGGTACACTCCACTATATGCATTCCTTGAGCTGAATATCAAGAATGCACCTCAAGAAGCTCTCAGCTCAGTCAGTGGCTTTTTTTCCCAATCAACCTAAAGCCATAACTGGGCAAGATGCCCACACTCTCTAGTCTATCTCACATAATGTCAGGAGAGGATCCAGTGAAGCTGCCAACTCTAAATCAGATAATTTATTCATTTTATAGTTTTATAATTTATGACATCAGAGGCATTGACTCTTATCCCTGAAGCCTACAACCATGAGGATTCAAAAACTAGTATTTCTCCAGCTTCTTAATTCTAACTCCTTTGCTTGAAGCTACTACCCATGGCAGAGCTGGCAAGAAGGACCACTTCTGTGCCTCAGCCATTCCAGTTCAAAGCCTAGAGTCCTTACTGAACCATTTGAAAAAGCAGCAAAAATAAGGGCAAATGTCCACTTCTCTCAGTTTTACTACACAGAAGGTAACTTGCATAAAGGATGAGGATGAATGGTTGGAAACAGCATCTTCTAAGAGGCTGCAGCAAGATTCACCAGCACCTATCTGTCAGAGATCTGAGTGCCTCTGGAAGCTAACATCATGCTCAGTATCGCCATATTTTTTACAAAGCACTTATAAACTTTTTCCACTTTTTTTAGTTATAAAAGATACAGTACTTGGTCGAAGAATAAAAAACTAAACTCATTGTAGCTTTCCATTGCCTCAGCTGCTTTTCAGTGATACTCAGTCTTTCTGCTAAGTAGGAATAAAAGCAGTAATCATCCACTGTTTGGTTTTCAAAAACTTCAATGCTTAAGTTTCTTTAAAAAGGTTTGTTGATATTGATAAATTTGCAGTGTGATGACACACTGCTGTTGTGTCATTTTTATTTGTATCATACTGATGTCTACTAAAGTCCTAAGAAAATCTGTTGTGCACCTCTTAATTCTATTTCTATGGAACAACATTTTAAACAAAATCAATAAATAACGTGACTTGAAGGTACAGTGAGCTGCTCACACTGCCTATGAATTGCTAGTACAAATCTCCCCTAGGCTCATAAACTTCCTGTTGCCTATCTGGTAGGCTTCAAAACAAATTTGACTGATTCAACCGGACACATTGGGACAAGTGAATCTAAAAGAAAACAGCAAAAATCAGTCCTTTAACATGATAGGAATTCTGAATTTTTTCACGTATAGGAGTCATCAAAACAGCCAAAATGAAAGTGACATTCAGAACCAGAGAATGCAGACCCCTTACAGGTAAAGTGGTAATGTTTGTGAGTAGAGAAAGCCTTAGGTTAGGGCCACAAAAAACATTTTGGATAGCAGAGCTGCCTGTTAGGGTGATGTTTCTACATTCACGTGCTGGTTTTGGTTTGGACACAGTTAATTTGCTTCATAGTAACTAATAAGAGGCTATGTTTTGAATTTGTGCTGGAAACAGTGTTGATAACACAGAGATGTTTTAGCTATTGCTGAGCAGGGCTTGCACAGAGTCAAGGCCTTTTCTGCCTCTCACCCCACCCCACCAGCGAGGAGGCTGGGGGGACACAAGGAGTTGGGAGGGGACACAGCTGGGACAGCAGACCCCAACGACCCAACGGATATCCCATACCATATGATGTCATGCTCAGGAACAAAAAGCTAGGGGAAGAAGAAGGAAGCGGGGGACGTGTGGAGTGATGCCGTTTGTCTTCCCAAGTAACGGTTCCACGTGATGGTGCCCTGCTTTCCCGGAGGTGGCTGAACACCTGCCTGCCTGTGGGAAGTGGTGAGTGAATTCCTTGTTTTGCTTGGCTTGTGTTCACAGCTTTTGCTTTATCTATTGAACTGTCTTTATCTCAATCCACAAGTTCCGTCACTTTTACTCTTCCGA
>NW_009614789.1:48706-68498 GCF_000690535.1 Cariama cristata
AGTGGTTGGCTTTGTGGGGCTGAGTTGCCAGCTGGGGTTAAACCACAACAACTGATAATTTCTCCAAAGTACCTGATGCTACACCAGTAACAACTATATTAACAAGAGAAAGTTGTTTTCTGTATTGGCATAAGTAATATTGATGTAACACTTTTTTTTTTTTTTCCTTCTCTTGGGGTTAGTTTTATCAGCTAAGTGGCTTCTTTTCCTAATACAGCCTAGGTATTACAAACACATAAGGACTAATTATTTTAATGCAATACATACAAAGATTAAAAATATGTATTTGAAAAAATTAGAGAGAATCAGGGTAGTATGATTTTGCTGCTTCTTGCTGTTTGTTTGCCTTTCATTGGCTATGAAGCAAATTGCATTTGAAATTGTTTGGGGGGGGGTGGGGAGAGGAACCAAAACAACTCCTCACTGAAATGGCTATTGGATGAGGATTCACATTCTCTTGCTTGCCCTTAGTGCTATGCTTACACCTGGACAAGAACACCACTAAATACAATACACTTTTAGTTATGTATATCGCATAGCTATGAGAAAGTAGTAAACGGAGAGAGGGAGGAATGAAAGGCTATTAAGTAAGTTTAGGACCTTCTAATTAATCTAGTGATGTCTCAGCACCATCACTGAGCTGATCAATATCACAATCAATATTCTCATTTGCAACTTTATGGGTATTTAAGGGGAACAAAGCATCATACCTTTTTTAAAAAAATAACTTCTCTATATAAATCATGCTTAGCACTGAAGGCAAATAATAAATGCTTATCTGACCAACTTTTCAAATGTTTACCTAAAGGAACTAGCTTCCATCAGTTAGAGTAATTCAACATCAGAAACAAAACCTATCTTCCAGTCCTAAAAAAAGGAAAAAGAAATGGAAGCTTACAACCTCAAGAGCTGTATTTTCCTAACCAGAATAACTGTTTCCTCCGATTTTTATTCAAAAGTTCTCTCAAATTCTTAAATCATACATGTAAGGAAAAACTGATTTTAGGTTTTTTTTCCCAGATGACCATTTAGTGAACTCCACAGACTGACAAGTAAAACACTGAAGCAGTATCTGAACATTAATCTCCATATGCCAATGAGTTAACAGATGCCAAAGCAACAGTAGTAGATACCAAAGTAGTGACATTCTCCTATTTCTCTCTGAAGACTGCCAGTTATTTCATTAACAGTCATTATCATCATCCCCATCATCTTGCATTTCTACGGGCAAAACTGTTTCACTTTTTTAGAAAAATAAGTGAAGAAAACACTGACAAACTTTACCAAAATGATCTTGCATTTTGATGTTTTGCATCCATAGAGAAACTGGTTTTGATGGGAGTCTGCTTTACAAACAACAGAAAAAGTTCTATAATAAAATCCGTCATTTACATGCTTTAATATTCTCTACTATCATGACATACACTTGAAAAAAGAACAGTTAGAACTTAACCTTCTGCCTGTGGAAATCCAGCTTCCTACCAGGTGAAGCAAAACAGAGTCTTCAGGTATTTTAGTACAAGGCATATGCTGCACAAGTCTGATTCAATTGCAGGGACAGCGGCACTGCTGTGTGCTGGTCAATTTACTACAATACTCCGTTGCTCTCCTCCTTGACCCATAGATATCTAGACTCATAAAAAAAGAAACTACATTTGAAAGGAGAAAGCTGTTCCTTGAAAGGTCAAGAGTGTATTACGTAGAGCACAGATCATAAAGCAACACAACATCATGCTTGTTCTTTTGACTGTACTCAAAACTATTTATTTGTTTTCTTGTTATAAAGAAAATATTGCAGACATATCTGAACAACTTTTATGACATACAATATTTGCCATACGAGTGTGACATAGCAAGAGGATAAGCAGTTACGTCCCCTATATATATCTATATGGACATTTGACTTATTTCGTCATGAAATAATGATAAAATGTGCAACTTGTGCTAAACTTCTGACAAGTTCTTTGCTTGTTTTTAAGCATATTTATCTAGGAATGCATACATATATAAAAATTACATTAATCTAGCACAGACCGACGAAACATACTTTGGTTTATACCTTTTGCTGAAAAATGAATTGGCAATTATGCCAAATCCAAATATTTTCAGCTGAAAACAAATATTGGGAAGGTTTAAAACAGCTGATTTAATTTTGTTTCAACAAAAAGTTCAAATTTTATAGCAAGTACTGAGGCAATATTCAGGAGGCAGCCTTCTCTAACTTGCATCTCCTTCCCATTCCCTTTTCTGCCCCTCACTTTATGTGAGTCCTGTGGCTAGGATACTCATGTGAGTTCTTCTTTGGCCTTCCTCATCATTATGGTATAAAAGTAATCTTTTACTTCACCAAAAATTGTGCTAAACATTCAAGACAGCAGGCCTTCCCTTGAAGAAATTCCATTTTGCAAAAAATGCTTAAAAATATACTAGAGAAAAAACTGTAAGGAACAGGTATGCAACCATGTAATTAGATCATGGATGAAAACAATCAGGCCTAGTACTTGGTGGACTTTGAGAGTCACCTACCTCCCCTCATTAATCTAATTTTACAATTGTATTAAAATGCCCAGAAGAAATTTGTAGATTTCTTCAAAAATCCTGAAAACTACTGGCTTCAGACTGACCCAAATCAATTTGTCTTCAGGTGGGCTTCTGAACTGAGAAAAGATCAGTTATTATACCCCTAATGTAAAACCACGTGTTAGTCCTTAAGATATAAGCATCAAGTTGCTCAACTCAACAGTCAAAAGCTTTAAGAATACTAACAAGGAGGTGCAAAGAAAACTTGAAGCACAAGGAGGTCAAAGAGGGGTGAGAGGAATATGAAAAGGTATATTTTCATAAAATATACTGAGATGCACTGCATCCCTTTCAAGAAAAGAAAAAGAATTTAATGTGTAATGGAAACAAACATTAATACTGACTAGAACAAAGTGAGAAGACTGGAAGTTTCTGTTCTCTCTTAATTACAATTCAGGAATGTTTAGTGATAGAAGGAACACCAGTTTAAAACTTGTAATCTGAGTGTCTTTTTTTTTTTTTTCCCCAGTTAGAATGTATTGCTGAAGCATATTATTAAAAAAAGAGAATTTTGCACATTCAGAAACACTGTATATTGAAGAGCAACAATTAATGACCACAAATTCTAGAAGTCTTACAAATTCAAATTGAGCGCTTAAAACATTAGATCCCAAATTCTGCTACGTGTTCACTGGTTTATATTTCTAGTTCCAAGCAGAAATACAAAAGAAGAAAGGACCACAACAACCAAGCTTGGAAGCCACAGCCTAAAACAAACTTTACTACATCTGGTAATAATTGAAGTTAGATAAAGATTATGGTGGGAAGTCAAATACTGCATATTATAAACTTTCTAGTTCTTCTCTGAAGCTTCTAAAGATGGTTATATCCAGAGACAGATTATTAAACCAGACAGATCAAGGTATGAACCAGTATGACTTTGTAATAAATTAAGAGATTAATCATTCAACCACCTGGTTATCTCACTCCAGATTTTGTACTGGCTCTGAAAGTACACAGCTAGACAAACAATCTATACACACAGGCAACTGTAGCTTTGGATCATGGACACACAAGAGTAGCTCTTAATAGCTCTTTTAATAGCTTGTAAGCAACAGGTATTATAAAGGCTGACAAGAGGAAAGTAGTTTCCATAAGAAATATTACTGAATATTAACCATGAGGCACAGAATGAAAAAAAATACTAAGGACGGTCTTCCAGTTCTGCTGACTTTGAATGCCAAAGTGTAGCTCTAATCAGTAGAACTTACACAGATGTATGTTAAAAGTAGTATCATTAGTATGTTCTGACAGACTTAACTTAATATACTGGAATGTTACCTTTTGGTTTGTGTGTTTCCCTGGGTTTACCGAAATAGAATGGCAAGCTTAATCCTACTGAGAATCTTGGGCCTTGTTTCTCCCTAAATAGAGAAGAAAATCAGTGGTCTTTCTTTTCTAATTGCCAAATCTTCTGTCATCTCCTGTGTGACAACAAAGAAGTTACCCCCCGTAGTTATACCTCCTTTGTATTGTAATCGGCCATCTTTTTGCTTCTAGCTGTTGCCAAGTTAGAACCAAACAGTGATGCACATTTTCAGGTGTCATCATTCAGCAGCTAGATGAATGCAGCACGGAAATGAATGGGTTATTAAAATATATAAAGGTTGTGATTTTCAGGCTTTACTGCTGAAGCCTAACAGAGTACATCACTCACCATCTGGTTCATGCTTTCAAGATATTCTTTGCATTCTTATCAACCAGAAAGTTACTTTCCCATAAAATGAACACTGAGATTCTGGTGCACAATTTGTCTGACTTAAAGAAACAATTTTTTTCTTCCTATTGCATATTCCCTCCTGTTCATGCCCTGCTGGCATTTTTCAAGAACCTTTTCTTCCATTGTTTTCTCAATGTTGCTTTTAATATTGTTTATATAACACTACTCTTCTGCCTTTGTTTGCAAAGCCAGGTAAATTTCCATACCAGTTTCAGTTCTGTCATGTAAGCCCTGATTCAACAGAGACTACAACCATATGCTTTTAAACTGAAGAATAGAGTCTTATTATCATGTGCTCAGACTCTTTGCCGACCCAGAGTCAGCGCTCAGAAGATGCAGCAGGATAAAGTAGTTAGGAGGGAGATACCATTGCACTACCAGCTGCACAGTCAGTGTACTCTGAGGTCTTGTCTGTGCTGGAAAGTCGCCTCACTTTAACTACACTGGTATAGTCAAAATAGCATAACCTGCACTGTTTGTTAATCTGTCATACCAAGGAGTCCGACAGAAGTCTGCTTCATTCAGTATCTCTGTTGTACCTGAAGACCACTGCTCCAAACATGAGCTTCTGCATAGCAAGTGAGTCTCCCAGTGTACATGCAAACAGAATCATCTTTATATAGATACAGTTATTCTTATAAAAGATGAGGAATAAATCATTCTGGTACCTTTATACAGAGGTTCCCTCATATTCCCACAAGTGGGTCATGGCAGTATAATGAGTATTGATTCATAAAGGACAATATCTCCTATTCTGGCACCCCCTGACAAGTCTGACAAAGACACTCTGAAGGAAAAATTAAAGTAGCACTCTCTCTTGCTTATGAAAATGCACACTTGCTCTGCTTTTTAATTCAGCTGCCTCATTGAGACTGTCCATTCGTTACCAAATCTAAATAGCACTTGTTTTTGTCTTGAAAAACAGCTTTGGGATTTAATTTATATCTTACTTGTTACCACCTGCCAATTGCCCCCAAAATACGTTTTGCTCTGACCTTATTGCAAATCTTTAAAGCCACTTATTATGTTATGTATTACACTATTTATAAAGCATCTGTCCTACATTTGACTGAAAGACCTAGCAAATTACTTGAAGTTTTGTTCATTCAAAACTCTTCTAACTCAAAGCCTGTCAGTACCGTACATCCCCTGATAGTTTTGTTTGTATGCTATTTGGCAAAATGATCATAATACTTTTTGACGCCAAACAAAGGAAACATTTTGAATATCATGTCTTCAAGTGTCTAGTAAAACAAAAGCCATTCTTTCAGTCTCTGTAGAATATTACTAAATATTCATCTGTGCTATAACTAAATGCCATCTATGTTAGACTGGACATATTTTTGATAGCTTGGAATCAGCCTAGAGAACTAATGCTATTTATTTTTTATCTTCTTGACAGAATATCTTATTTGATTTTCCTGCACAGCATACGGTATCCAAGTCTTGCCTTTGCAATAAAAACAAACTCTACTTATTCACCTTTCCTCTGCAATATTACATAGACATTCAAGCATAGAAAATTAAATATTTTCATCTTCACTCAGTCTGAGAATGTGTTCCCCTATGAGTTAGAATATTTATTGCATTTTCACCCAAATACATAGTGTAGTATTTTATTCACTATCCCAGTATTCTATGTTTAACATGACAGCAGTCAATCTTCTTATGTATATCACTCTCATCAGGCATTTTAGCTACACTGAACAGCAGCAGAATATTTATCTACATTTCAGATGTTTTGTTAGTTTCATAAAATGTAGTAAAATCAACTAACTTTTAATTCAGTTTAGTACTTTAGGAAACTAATCCATATGCTGCTGTTTCTCTCTACTCAGTCCATTCCATTGGGTGAGTACCAGCCCATCTACAGATTTCTGCAGAGGTGAAGGCAGGTGGCAACTGCTGTAAAGAAAGGGAAGAGAAAAAAATTGGAGGCCGTTACCAGGATCTGCTTGTTTTTTAGTGCTGAGTGCTTCTGTTGCCTGATTGCTATAGAGACTAGTCATCAGCCTAAGAAGGAGCTGTTATTAGCATCTGTGGGCAGGCAGAAGCAGAAGGGAGAAAAGTATCTCTAGCTAAAATGAAGATTTCTGTTCCAAAGGAAGGAAGGATGAAAGGACTGGTGGTGGTAGCAGCAAAAAATGAATAAAAAAAGGAGGACAAAAACTGAGGAGAAAGAGTGAATTTGACGAAAGTGGTGCACATGGAGTGCCAGATGGCAAATCCTGACACTCCTTTAGGCTTAATGGGATGGGGGAATGTCATAGTCTGACTATTAGCATTTTCTAATGCAGTACATGCTCTCTGCCACACGAAGAGGGCTCACAGATATGCAGGCTCTGATGAATGCCACATCCTTATTTTCTCATGTTCCCAAAAGAACCACTTTCTACATAAGTCACTGATCAGTTAATATTTATGGGTTATTTTGCAAAAAAAGTAATAAGGGTTCAAAATTCAGAATCAGTAAAACTAAATTTGCAATAATTAAGGACTACAGTTTCTAAAAATCTGCACAACTGCGGTTACTGTAAGCTGCCTGGTATTTGAACCGTTTTTAATCATTGCTGTTTTACACTGCCTTTACATTAAAAATTGTATAGAGTCAACGGAACATAGTGATAATTTGATTCAAGGCTGGATCTCCTAGATCATATCATATGCCAGCTAAAACATTGAATATTATTTCATTATTTCGTTTAGTGAATAAAAAAAAAGAAAAAAACCTAAACCAGCCCCAATTGCTTACTAAATCTTCTGACTTTCTAGCATACAATTCATAGTCACTTTTCCTATGTTCCCATGTTGTATATACAGTGGTAGGCATTTCATTGGTACACATGAAACACAAACACTTGGGGAATAATAAATAAATGTGTATTCCAGCAAAAGCTCAAAGACAGCAGTACAGAAAAGTATGGTTGCTATAAATCAAAGCCCAAACATTCACAGATTTTCATACAGGAATACAAAGGAGGGGGAAGGAGTTGATTTCTGTAGCTTTCATCTGAAATTAAATGCATGAAGTTTTGAGGATGACTTTTTTGCACGTGTTTGTACTTTTCCTGACACCCTGGGAGAATTTCCACGCTACAGAAAATAATAGGATTTCTGTGGCTACCAAAAGGTGTGCCATTGCCTATAACATGAGGCATTCAGGTAAAGAAAACAGAATACAAATCTGGTTATGCTTCATTGCTTTGTGGTACAATACAGAGTAACAGGTAAGATGTTTTGCAAACCATTTCATGTTTTGAGATTTCTGTTGATTTAAATCTAGAACATCAATAGCGCTTTTATGATTTCAAGTTTTGTACCTTGTATGTAGCATTTTCCAAGACGTCCACCCTAAAGATTTTTATGTTTTCAGCTCAGTAGCAGTCAGGAGCATCCATCGGGCCAGGAATTCACATATATGCAATTCTATAAAGAGATAAGGGAAAAGATTTTTCTAACTACCTCTCAAAGGTTCTCAAAGAGTCAGTAAAAAATGAAATAAGAAACATGCATGTCTGTACTTGAATATACAGATAATGTTAACAGAAAACAATACAGGTGCATGTTTGCAGCCTGCTTTTGACTAAGAATAGAATCATAGACTCATACAACGGTTTGGGTTGGAAGGGACCTTAAAGACCACCTAGTTCCTACCCCCCTGCCATGGGCAGGGACACCTTCCACCAGACCAAGTTGCTCAAAGCCCCACCCAACCTGGCCTTGAACACTGCCACGGATGGGGCATCCACAACTTCTCTGGGCAACCTCTTCCAGTGCCTCACCACCCTCACAATGAAGAATTTCTTCCTTATATCTAATCTAAATTTACCTTCTTCCAGTATAAAACCATTGCCCCTTGTCCTATCACTACATGCCTTTATAAAAAGTCCCTCCCCAGCTTTCTTACAAGCCCCCTTTAGGTACAGGAAGGCTGCTATAAAGTCTCCTTGGAGCCTTCTTTTCTCCAGGATTGACATCTCAGCCTTTCTCCATAGGAGAGGTGCTCCAGCCCTTTGATCGCCTTCATGGCCTCCTCTGGACTCAATCCAACAGGTCCATGTCCTTCTTGTGTTGGAGGCCCCAGAGCTGAAGGCAGTATTGCAGGTGGGATCTCACCAGAGTGGAGTAGAGGGGCAGAATCCCCTCCCTCGACCTGCTGTTCACCCTTCTTGTAATGCAGCCCAGGGTATGGTTGGCTTTCTGGGCAGCAAGCACACATTGCTGGGTCATGCTGAGCTTCTTGTCAACCAACACCCACAAGTCCTTCTCCTCAGGGCTGTTCTTAATCCGTTCTTCACCCAGCCTGTATTTGTGCTTGAGACTGCCCAACCCATGTGCAGGACCTTGCACTTGGCCTTGTTGAACTTCATGAGGTTTGCACGGGCCCACCTCTCAAGCCTGTCAACTTCTGAGTAAGCGATTATGTCCACTCATACTTCTCTTAGATGGTACAATCAAGACCTAATAAGAAAGACATCTAATACATTACAGGAAATATTATTCAGGAATAGTGTTTTTCTATTACCTGAACTAAAACCAATAGTATCATATCTTTTATTTACAGCATTTCAGGAACATTTTTATTTTTAATTTGTATTTCATGTCATTTACATTTAAGTGCATTTTCAAAGAAGATTTTATCTTCTGATAAATTAGCAAGTAAATCTTCAGCTGGTAACGGGAATTAAATTTTACACAGCGATTTTGTAAAGTGCACTCTTTTGTAGTCATAATAGTGAACGTCCCATTTATCTACAGGATTTTTTTCCCTTTTAAGGTTGTAAAGAGGGTAGCACTAGTTGGTAAACCATTTTTCCCTGAAATATTTGGTCTAGTTCTAAAACCTAACGGCAAGAATATGTCTGATTCCATTCAAATCAAGTTTGGAAATCATTAGAAAATTCAATTCACTTTGAACTGCCTTGTAATAAGAAACAATTCAATCTGCTCAATTTTGTATTGTTTCCTTTCTTCATGTTGACAAATTTCAAATGACTTGGGTTTTGTCCTTCTTAGACAACATGCTGCTTTGTAAGTTTACTCTCACTGATATTAGTAAATTTCAAGATTTCCAGGGGCATCAATACGTTTGAATGACACCTAGGCACAGGTAATGAGTTCTGTATTTATAGCAGCTAAGGTCTTTATAGGATACACTGCATTAGGTTATACAGTAAAAGTAAGATCAGATACAATGTATGACATCCTGGATTTTTATTTATATATACACACACATATTTTTTCACTTGCCTTATAGTAACTATCAGAACTAAGACTACAAGAGCTGTTAGATGTGGCTGAAATTCTGTACTCAAAACAATTTCAAATATTAATATCGGAGGCTTCTTCAATAGAGACTTAGCCTCATTTTTTATATCTAATAGTATTTGATTTGTGCAATGAACCAAGTTTTCTATTTAATGGTAGCTGAAGTTGTGGAATATGTGAAAGTTAATGATATTCTAGAGCTAATTACTTGCATTTGCAAATTTTTATAAAGCAGCAATCTTAGATTTTTTCCAATACATATGCCATACATGTGGCATATCCATCATTATGCACCATATATTTCAACATTTGTAGATTTTTTAAAAAAATTTTTTATAAGATAGAGGGCTTTATCATCTCACCCACATATTATAGGCTGGAGAATATTACTCAGAAAACTTTATGAAAATGCAGACCTCCTGCCTGAGCTCACGTAAATATTTTAGAAAGAGGTCCATGGTGGAAGTGTTAAAAATACTTTTACATTTCTATGGATTAATGGCTTATTCACAGTATATAAGTTATACATCAACAGACCTTTAAAAATGCATGGAGCATTTGAGAAGCCACATAAACCAGCAGATGAAAAGAGAACTTCTTCAACTACACAGCAGAAAGTACTGCAAACAGGTCAAAAGAATTCGGCTGTTTTTTTTTTCTAGTGTCTTATGAAGTACCAGCCAAGATTCAGGGCTCCTTCCCTAGGTCATGGACAGAAGTCCTTTTCAAAGTCTGAGCAGGGCTGAAGGCTGGCCAGGCCAAAGGAGAGCTCCACAGTCTGATTTGAGAGTGTGGAGGAGTGTTTCTCATGCTCCTGGACAAGTGCTCTTACCATAAGGTAACACTGTCTCTTGCTCTTCCTCTAGCACAATAAATATTTATTATTCCATGCTCAGAGAGGCTCTAAGTTTCTATTTTTTGCAGTAGATACTCAGAAACCAGAAATGTTATTTTAGTCCTTTTTTCCTCTCCATTCCCTTTACCCATTTTGTTTGAAAACTACAAAGTCATGACAGATCTGATGTGTTACTCGGTAAACTGTTCTAATAATGTGTTTCCTAAAGTATTAAGAATTTGAGTTTTCTCTGTAGCTTGAGTTTGCTTTGCTTCCATATACTGGCTTTGCTTTTGGGAAGGACATATAAACTAGAATTTCTTCTTGTAGGAAATTATAATACCACCTTTGTTTTAGAAATAATGGGTAAGAAATTTGAACTTATGTAACACAAACTTTTTTAGTCAGCATCTGCTAAAAACAGTGGTCCCACATCAACCTATAGAAGATGCAGCACAGCGTCAGAATAAAGCACTGAAATGTGGTGATACGAATTCTGTTACCACACAGAAATTTTAATTTGCATAGCAACAGGGAAAAATGAAAACATTTTGCATTTCAGCAGAAAACGAAGTTGATATTATTATTATTTCTCACAACTATTCTCTTTACTTAGATGACTGTTTTATTCTAGATGGTATACCTTATTTTAATACACACATAACTTAATTTAGAAATAACTTCTAAATGAAGTAGCAGGTAAGTACGATATAATTAGACTATATCTCACACAAAGTTACACAGATTTTCCCAACTGATTACCATAATTCTAGATTATGTCCTAAAACCTCAGAATTTATTCTTGTTATTGGAACTTTATTCTTTCGTATTTCCTAATTCTGAGAGAGAACTAAGCTACCTGAATATTGCAACATAGAGTTTTATTACTAAATTTTATTTAATCCAGTTTTTCTATCCCAATTATAATTTGGAGTAACAACTAGACACAGTAGCCCAATTGAATTCCAGTGGCACTGTTCTTTGTTTTCTACTAATTTATTGTGTGAATTTGATAAATTTTAGCAGTCAGGGAAGTGAAAAACTACCCCCATTGGCTAAAGCCAAGAACAGTTCAGACATGCTAAATCACCTCCAAACAGCTGTGCCAGTGTTCCTCTGTCCAAAACTGCTAGTTGAGTCTTGGGTCTTTACAGAACAGGCTGCCAGCTGCATGAAGTAATGCCAGATCGTATGGAATATAAACAAACATCTACTTGGACTTATATTTAGACCAGCAAACATGATGCATTTGTGTCCCAGGGTCAGATTTAAGCCTAGAATTCCAAAAATGTATCCTACTGTATTGACCAACTGTGCCATCTAGCTCTCTTTTAAGGTAATCCTATTATGTAATGAATTATGATGAGAGATTTTAGCACTGTTGAATTTGAGTTAAATAATCCCTTTAAGCAGTTAGATACTAAATGAAAATATTTCTGCTGTACCTGGGCCAAGTCTGAAAACATCACAATATTTTTCTACTTTTTTTTGTTTACACAGATTAATTCAACATCATTACCTAATTTTTACTAGGCAAGTATTCATGCAAGAGGCTAAATCTTATACATTTTCAATAAAATCCTCTAAATAAATTCACTCAGGTCTCAAAAAAGTTAATAAAACTGAAAAGTGCACTTGTGTTAATCATGGATGTTAAGGAGAAACAGGCTTATCTCAAATTTTATAAACTGGAAAGTCTTTCCTTAGATTCTTACCACTTAATGGTCATTTAAACACCAGGCTTCCACTAACAATCCATTGGGTGTGCACTGGAACAAAGATTTATCACCAAAACTGGTCAGCTGTCACAGGATATTAGCACCTGGAGGAAAAAAACTAAACAAAACAACCAAACAAACAACTAAAAAACCCTCCCAGCTTATTTAACAGGGAATACTTCAAAGGGCCTTGAAACCAATTCAGCAAACCAACCTAAAAAGAAAGGAGAAAATTACAGCATTAGCATGAAAATACTGAAACTGCAAGACACACAATTATGGTAATTTAAGGAATAAAAGAACTTGAGGTTCCTTCTGAGACAAGGACTCAGAGGTGAATCCTTCACACAGCCAGGAGGCTTGCACTTGATAAGCAGTCACTACTGAAAGCTCTAGACTAGGTGTTCTCTCAAGAATTGTTTATTGATTGAAAAAGGAAAAAATATTAACGGCAAAACATAATTTATTAAATAAAGTAAAAAATGACTCAGCATGGAATGACAAGTCTATGAGAGATGGATTCTGTGCAAGATTACAGTCTTAGCCAAAGAAGTACGAAGAGTAAGACAACGCACTCTTCACAACAAGGAAGTCAAACACACCGCTGAATGACAGGTGCTAGGAGGTGGGAATACCTGACCGGTCAGGAGGCTGCCCCTCAATGTGCACAGAAAGCTGCTGCGGGCAGCACATCTTGTCTAACCCTAGCCAGTGCTACAGAGAGAGAGACATACGCACACGCGTGTCCTCAAAGGTGCAATGGATTATCAGGTTCTCCGACTAAAACTGAGGATAACGGCTTAATGGGTTTGCAAGCCCAAGCTGGTAGGTTTTCTTGCATGAGGAGACAGAAATACTGATGCACGCTTGTGCACACCTGTGCACATGTGTGTGCAAACACATACATAAAAAATAGAATGTGGAATTATGTAAACTGAAAATTATACATAAACCACACTATTTCTGTCTGATTTCTTCTGTCTTATTTCTGTCTTTAAGGCTTTCAGACGGATAAGAGACAAATTAAGCATTGATCCTACTATTTGAGAAGTGCTCTTTCCCAGACAGCAAATCCTGATGTGTAGTCAGGCTAAAACACCCAACGACAGGCTCTAACTGCCAGTGAGATCAAGAGAAATTATGGCTCAGGGTTGTAGGACATCAAAACTTTAAACAGGTCTCTCATTAATAAATCCAAGCAAAAAAGGGGGGACTCAGAACTGAATGCATAGTTATGGGAGGCTAAGGAGGAAAAATTAAGCCACACTGAGCTTTTGGCCACTCACCGACCCTGTCTAGTTGACGCACTGCAGTCTCAGTGCAAGCGTGCTAATTAGGAGCCACCAGCAAGCCATGGTGCACCTGCCATGCACTTTTTCACCTATCTTAAGCTGAGAAAAGCTTCACTTGTTTTCATGTCACTCAGGGGTTTCCCTCACACCTGCAGATATCTCAGTTGGAGAGCTAGGATAAGTATTTCAGCTGCCCTGGAAGGAGCACAAACTCTGAGCATGCCCCAGTATCTAAGGTGTTCAAAAGAATACCAGTCCAGTCTCTAAAATAACATATTCTAAGAGGAGAAGCCAGCACATTGAGGAGTGGCTACAGCCTCAGGGTATTATTGGAAATGTAAGTTAGAAATGCAAGTCAAATGCTGATTATCTTCTGCACTGACTGAATTTTTTCCTTAGATGACCCCAATGGAGAAAGTGGAATTCTCTAATGTAACCAGAAGATATCTGCATCTAAGGCCTGACTAAATTTTGAGCTCACAGGGGAATCAGAGAGGTATCCCCTTTGTAGTTTGGTAACATGTATGTCAAGTTAAACGTAAACTGTGATAAAAATATTAAGCGAGCTAAATTCAGGCTACATGGCTGAATAATAGAAATACAGGCAGACAACATGAATGTAATTGTATGTTTTAAGTAATATTTCAATTTTTTTTAGGGGCCTCAGGAAAATTGTCCTTCTACTGCTGCGTTATTTTGATGTGAATTATTTCCATTTTGCAAGGGAAGAGGAGGGGAGGGTGATACTTGCCTATGAACATTCTGCACCAGCCCCAGCTGTCCGCAATCCAACATCAGAGACACTGGTCTCAGTAGAGAAAGAGGGCTATTAGTTTCCTTACACTGATGTACGAAATGAGAATACCCCACATTTAAAGGCAGTTACAGGGGAGGATCCTCATGCCACTCTTCCCTGTCAGGACGCAATCTATTGAGTAATTGGTACGTGTGTTAAATAACCGAACAAGAAATATTTTTCTCGTGTTGAAATACCTACCAAAAGCATAGCAGAAATGTGTCTGAGACAAACAATCCGGAAGTTTTGAGAAGGTACTATATAATGAACAGACGGTAGCAATCAATTTTTTTTAATAATTTCATATTATAGCTTCCCTACGACTTTCGTGAGGAAGATTAAAATGACAATTGAAGTTCAGAGAAAGTTATGAATGTTTTGACTTATGGGAAGCAGAAAAATTAATTTTGGATTTCAGATCATTACAATATCAAAAATCAGAACTTGCTTAGCTTGTATTTTCTTCTAGATCAAAACCAGTTCAAATTTGGTTAATTTTAGGTACCTTTTTGTGCTTAATATCCCTTGATCACATATGGAATGGGAATAAGTATCTTGTTCCTGCACTGACCAAAAACTGATGATAAAGATATATGTTATCATAAAATATTAAGTTTCTTTCAATGGAAAAAAATCACAGCAAAACAATTCTAAAATGTGTTTTAGAAGTACAGTCATAAAAATAATTTAAATATACACACAAGTATAACAAAGGGAATCTGCCTCATGAGACCATTATTTTGTATCTTAGAGGAGGAAAAGAATGCAATGTCAGGCACTGAAAACAGTGATCTATTTACCAAAACATGACAAAAGTTGTCTAGCTACATTTGCAAAAATTTAGTTGTAGACAGTTTGCTATGGGTTTGACCCAAAGTGCAAAGACGACAACAGTCTTTATTACATTTCACTTGGTCCAGTAACTAATCTCTTACACAAAAAAGACAGAAAATGTGTTATAGATTGTAGTTATCTAAACACAAATAGAATCTAGAGATAAGATATTCAGAGTGAACAGTAAATATTTTACAGAAAAATTTACTCAATTCATGATATAGGTAAGATTTTTAAACAATGCTAATTGTTTAGTCAATACTAGCTTCCTCCAAAACATGAGCAATGGGGGCTACACTGATGTGCAATTCCAGCTTTCAAGTATCTACTGCTCTACTCATCAGCACAACCCTCCTGCCCCGCTGCTCTGAAACATCTGTAAATATGTGTGCAAACTGTGATTTTTTTTTTCCAATTGCAAGATACTAGGGTTGAAAGTCAGATATTTTTATAAAAATAATCTAGACAGAAATTAAATAAAATTTCACCTTGCTGTGTTTCAAAAATTATACATAACTGGAGGACGAGAGTGATAAAGTAAACTGTTCTGGATGTCTCCCATCTATCTAATAAAACGTAACAAAAGCACACATCCACACACACACAAAAAAATTTCCTTAAAAATTTTGATTTAATCATTCAAATTATATGATGAAGTCAAATTTGGCAAAAAATATCATCATTTAGTAAAAAAGCTAATTGCAAATGGGAGACAGAGTGCATTTGAGTAATAGAAGTGGTAGAAGAAGAGAAAACATTAGTATCCTCTCTCTTCCTTTAGGTAATGCAGAGAGGAAGTAAACCCAAGATTTTTAAGGACTATCGGCACAGGTCAGATAATGCAGGAAATAAATGAAAATTAATGACAAAACATTTTTTTTTAATCAGTTCAGTGCATACAGATATTAATCCATGAACTATGTGTTCCTGGTATCAATGATTTATAAATCACAGCCAAGGGATAAACTGAATTTTATTACATACACCTTCCTGCTCTACTTTGACTTCCAGACTTTCCTCCACCAATAACAAGCATGTGAATAACTCAAACAGCCAAGAATTAATAAAATTAGAGAACAAACAAAAGAAGAACCACAATGTCCAGGCTGCCTAAAAAACATTCACTTTTCCCTCTGCTTTGAAATTTACACTGGCCTGAAGCCCAGAAATGGCAATAAGCAATCCAGCACCTGTGACAAGTCTAAGACTGATATCTTTTGACCTGTCAGGATAGAAATGGAGGATAGAAAAGGAAGATCAAGAGCTTTCTACTAGAAATAGGTCCAATTTTATCTGTTCAAAATAGTAGCTTTTAATAGTATCATAATACTTAGTATTATAACAGGATCTTACAATTTAAAAGTTTTTTGGGGGTACCATTAAGAAATTTTATTTTTTCATGGTTTGTACATCACGATTGAGAACATGCCTACAAACAACAGAAGGATTAAAAAACAACCTAGGATATCTTTAAAAATTCTTAGGCACTTATTGGCACAGATTCCATTCACTGTGTCAAATCAGATCCCACAGTGCTTCTACACTAACTAGAGACTGATTGACTTATTTATTTGCCTTTCATAAATGTGACACAGTAAGATACAGGAAAGGGTTTGTTGGTTCCTGCTTGTAATGACACACACAATTCACTTCTAGTTGAGCACTCATGAGGATTTAGCTCTTTGCTTAGTGTCTAAGTTGACAAACACAAAATTAAATCCCAAGTGGGACACAGTACAGAAAATCATATGATATAAGCATGCATGCAAAGGAGTAAAAGCAGGGCTTAGAAACATTGAATGTTAGGTAATCCATGAAGTGGACCAGAGTTTGCATGTAGCCTCATAGTTAGGAGTGTTATTTACTCAAAAATGAGAACAGAAATTTGTCATCATCTATGAATAACTATTATATGCTTAATAAAATCACAGAACTACCCATAAGCATTTCAAACATTTTCATAATTAAATAGCAGTCAGTGATGCCCCACAATATTAAGAAAAAAACTGGACAGAAATCAAGTTATTTTAACAGTCTTTAACATGCAAATATAAGTTATAATCCAGTCCAAAACACTGAAAGTAAAGTTCTGAGATTTGATTTTTTCAAAACCAATCAGATCAACCGTTTTCACCAAGATCATATGCTGCAATTTTAGCTCTCTCTTCAGAAAAGTAAGAGTAGAAACATAAAAATAATAACGAAACTATTTGTTCACTCCCAAACACGTACCTAATGCACACTGATGAATCCATTGACATAGAGGTTTTAGTAATTAATAAGCAACATGAAGATGACAGACAAGCACACCAATTTAGAATTTAAATGAATGTTCAAATATTAGTTTACTTTTCCAGGTAAATTTACAGATCAAAATATGGATTGGAATGTGAATGTGTACATAGCAAATGTTATTGTTAAGGGTTTTTTTTGGGAGGGAAGGGGAGTTAATGTTACTTACTTGATTGCTAAAAGATAGCTAAAGAATGCTAGTTGTTGTCATGTGGTCATGGTTCTATTCCTAATTTTTCCTTTTTCATTTTCTGCCTCTTCAAAAAGTACCTACAGTGGTCACTCTTTACGTTTCACTTCACTCCCTGGGAAATTGGCTGCAATACTGTCTATACAAGACAGAATTTTTTGTAAAGCTTAATTCACTATTTATAAGGTGCTTCGAGGTGTTCAGAAGAACAGCATATAGTAAATTAAAAGGAAGTGGAAAGTATCCAAGGATACAAGTCCTTTGAAGGACTACAGCCTTTTAAAGGGTAGCAAAGAACTCTTAATAGAAGGCAACATTTCATTTCCAAGGATTCTGAAGATATAATCCATATTTTGATCTAGAAACATTTGTGATCTAGATATAGTCATGTTTCCCAATTTCTTGGCATCTGTTTAACTCCAGTTTTACTAAACATTTAAGACCAGGTGTTTCAGACCAGAATCTTAACAAGAAAGTGTTCGTAATACAATTTTTGCATGCTCAATGTCAATTTTTTACCATTGCAGTAGAAAATCATGTGATAGTTTTTTTTCCCCATTTTCTCTCTGTGAAAACAGCTATTTAAGATTCCCAACATTTTTCCAATTTCTTATACAACATTGTTTCCTTACTTTGATTTAGTAACATTTCTGAAGTTGTAAACCATTTTTATGTCATTAGGTAAAGCAGACAGAACTGAGATACTAAGTAATCCATAAAAACAAAAGAACTTTAGTTTCATCAATCCATTCCAAAAATCATCAACTGTAATCAGAAACTGTAAGAAGAAACTGGGGGGAGAACAGAGCTGAATTAGAGATGATCACCAAGATGGAAAAATTTTAACTGCTTTTCTCAATATCGATAATTAAGATGTACAAAGTTGCATGACTATTACTTGTAAGTTGTTTTTGAAAACGGAACCTAGACAAACTTGACATTTCTGTTATAAATATTTTCAGTCTCTCCCTCTTTCTCTGAGATTACCTTCAAGTGATACTTAGTACATATATGTGAAAAAAAAAAAAACAACACATAGGCAAGGTATTTCGTACTAGTACAGCTCAGACCTTACTTCTAAACTAATTTAGGTTGCCACTAACTTGTTAGGCAAGGAATGCAGATTGGATTATAGCTTCTTGATCTGTGCAGTTAATTTCCAGTTCCAGTCCACAATTCCTAAGACACTGCAATGTTGTATCTTTAAGAGGAAATCGTTCTAATTCATTTGCATGATTTAAAAAAAAACTGCAAACAAGATACAGTAATGTGATTTTTTTTTTCTTTTTGAGATGGCAACAGTTTGCAGCAATCAGTTGCCAATACCTTGATTGTGTCCTATTCTTTTGCAAGTAAAAAACATTTTTAATAAAGTTTGAGAAACCAAAACACAAGTGATTTTATATCAATCAGTTGTCAAGAACTCGACTTTTTTTCCTTATATACATATAAACTAAACTTGAATGTTATTGTTTAAGACAAAGCAAAGTGACTTCTTATAGGAATCACCTGTCAGTATTTTCATTATTTCTAGCACTACAAGGCTTCCCTATTTTCCTTATTTTGCAGCTCGACATATAAAGGAAAACCCTTTAGCTCAGAGTTGGCTACTGCCTGAACGTTACATGGCTTCACACAGAAAGAAACAGTCCTTTACCTTCGCTCACCAGCAGCGAGGCCAGGCATGACCGTAATTCTCCCGAGCTGAGGGGCTGCTCACGCTTCATTCCCACAACAAGCAAGACTTAGGTTTTGTTTGTTCCCAGCATATTACACTACTTTGGATAAAAATGAGAGGCTGAAAGCAAGGAGGTAAATTGTTGCAAGAAGGTGAAAGCTCTTGGAGGAAGAAGGTTTTTCTCTCCTTACCTGGGAGTAACTGATTATGGAGGGCTGGGAAAAGCTTCTGGAAGGCCCAAGTAAGCTTGCAAACCAGGGAGTTAGTGGCAGAGATGGAGAGGGCAGCTGGGAATAGACCCATGAGCCAGACCTCAGAGCTGAGGGAAGGAAAAAAACTTATCTTAACAGCCTGGAGAGGGATGTCATAGCTCCAAGCTACTAAAAATAACTGCTGGTTGGAGAGTAAAACGCCTCAGTCCTACAGGAACACAATGAGCAGGCACAGTTAAAAATAAAATGGGTTCCAAACAGGTCTGTCTCACTCCCAGTTTTCTCTGTGTAAAACATTACCATGTCACAATTTATTTTCTACTAAAAGTGTTACAGATTCAAACCCCTCACAGTGTTCTGGGGATTCTCAAGTGGAC
>NW_009614790.1:0-27982 GCF_000690535.1 Cariama cristata
ACTGGCCACCAACTGGATTTAGCTCCATATTATTTATGCTAAGATTTGGAGGAAGAGGTAACGTTTTTTAAGTTTCAACTGAAATGGTCAAGCCACTTCTGAATAAAAAAAAAAGACAATAAATATATATGCATACTATAGAAACTATTTCACTGAGAAACTAATGACTGCTAATTTAAGTAGGAACTTTATGTGCAGCACAGGATATACACTGTATCACAGAAAAGGATCTGTGTACATGTGCTTTTGAGATCACTCTGAATAGATGGATCAGAAATACAGGTTCAGAAAAAGAAAGGCAGTGATAAGATTAGGAGAGAAGCAGGAAAGAGCAGCATAACAGAACAAAGAAAAAAATAGTTTAAGTTACACCACATTATACACCATTCTGAATTTCAGTTTCCACAGTGACAGCAAAGTTCTGAACAATTTTGAAATCACCTGTCAAATACAAGTCTTCCCTCCACCTGGATTTATTACCTGAAGTTACTGAAAATAGGTTTGCTTATTTTCAGTTTCAGCAGTTTTCTCGTACATGTAATAACAAGACAGGTCATCTTCTCTCAATATGGTCTCCTTTTTTTTTCTTTTTTTCTTTTTTTTGTTTTTCTCATTGGCAGGGGGTTGGGGGAGGGGGAAGAGTGGAATAGGAGAGATCAAAATGTACCAAGAGATCACGGGTACCAAGATACCAAAATGTACTAAGATACCATTTCAATAATAGTCCCAAGAATTACACAGTAAGAGGGGGGGGAAAAAAAAAAAAGAAAAAAACGATTCATATACTGTGTCAAAAGCAACAGAGCAACAGAAGAAACATGGGATACTTTTTTTTCAGCATCTACATCTTCCTACCCAATATATTCTTCTTTGTTCTCCTCAGTTACCAAGATATTTGAACCTCCTGATTTCAGTTCATGTGAGGTTACTTTTCCTAAGAGCTCCATATCCACACAGAAGTACATTTCCAAGTTACACTCTTCGATGTTATTATCCCTGAATGAAAAGAAAACAAAAGTGCAATGAATTCTATATAGACAAAAAAAAATAATCCATAAACCATCACACATACACAAAAATAATCTACAAACCTTATCCAAATTAAGGAGTTGTAAAATTCAGTATCAATAGATTCTAGGTCCTTAATAGTAAGCTTTTTGCTCAGCATTCGTTTGTAGAAAGGCAGAGAAAAACCAGTGTCAATAAATTTCCCATGAAACAATGCCTGTTGAACATAAAAAAGTCTGTTTAGCTTTTACTGAACTACTGAATCACTGAAGTACTTCTGGACTTGAATTCTTTTTTTCCTTTTTCCTTCAAATAATAAAAAGCACCAAGTAGCAGTAGCAGCTTGGTATTTGAAAAGAACAAAATAATACATTAAATGGGAAGGAAAAAAATGATTAATTAACAAAATTTATCCAAGCATATGTTAACAATACCATTTAGAAATTCTTTGATTAAAAAAAACTTCTCATAAAAGGATGGTCTATGAAAAGAGGAAATTACTAAGTTTCTTTTTTATCATGTGGATAGGTTTACATGCCAAGTATTATTTGATCCTACCTGATCATAATATTTGATCCTACTTGAGTTCTACTGGCATTTTTTACTACATACATACATCCTGCAAAATCACCCTTTACACAATGCGACTGCTGCTTGTAAAAAAGAGTTTAAAAATGCAATCATGGACTGCTTCAAAAAGAGCTTTGCGAATCACATTTTTTTATAGGTGAGTAACAGAACTGAGAAATAAGATTCTCCCTTCTACTGCAAAAATTAAATTGAAAAAAAAGAAACATAGTCACACTTGTCTCACCATGTATGCACAAAGGGTGTAAGCTATGTTCTAGTGCTGAAGTACAGCATTACACACACAGTGTTAACCTCTATACTGACTCAGTGCATCTGAGAGTTAACAGAGCACAGCTATAACTATGAAAACTTTTTTTCCTCATCCTTATCAAATACACTTTCTTTGCTAAAATACCTCTTTAAAAAATCATCCTAAACATAGGCCACGAATGGCATTCATTGCTTGTCCTTCCTTACAGCTGAAACTCTATGAGCAGAAGAGCCAATGTAACAGCCCATTTCCTCTAGAAAAAGGCAAGGCTCCATTTTTTTCCCCACCTTCTAATTTCCACCCTAAGGCTTACTCTAGCATGTATCTTCTGCTTTAGCAAGGCTTAAAAAGTTCTCTCTGAGGCCTTTATTTATTTATTTGTGTATTTATTATTAAACTAGTCTATACTTCTCATGGGACAGTGAGCTGATAGAAACAGAAAAATTAAATGTCAAGTGCAGCATGTAGCCATACAATTTCCCACTTTTTTAAAAAGTACACTCTTAAATCATCTCATTTAATGTCTATGATAATCTTCCAGCAAAATATGAAAGTTGCCTCAGCCAACATCATTTAACAGCTTTTTGTTACAAAAGAAGATGCGTATTCTTTGTTTACCTCTGTTTCAGTCAAAAATGTCTGTGATTATTTCAGTACTTAAACCCAAAAGAAGTCACAACTATTTCAGAACTGTGAGAACGACAGAAAGTACAGTTGCACTTAAAAAGCCTATCTAGACTCCTTAACATGATTCCCACTTACGTTATTACCTGAGCTATTTTAAACCACTAGAAGGTATCCCAGGAAGTACTGCAGGAAGTACCATCTGTTATAAACCATGAAAATACTCAAACCTTGAACCTGACCACATTAGGCACCATTACATAGATCTCCTCTCTCTCCCCCCTCCTTGGAGAATTGAAAATAAAAATACAAAAATACTTCAGGAAATAAAATTTTGTCTTTTAATTACATTACATGCTTTAATTAAGTTCTCTTCTATGAACTGTACTTTTATGAAGTCGTTTTCCTGAAGTTAACGTTTCAATTTTGCATTTATCTTACGTGCAAGATCAAAAATCATTGACTAAAAGAAACAGAATTTGGCTCTAGCACCTAAGTGGCTTTATCACGTCTTCCTGCTAAATGGCGTTATAGTTTGCTGAGGATTCTAAAAGAAAGAAAAATGCTGGCAGTCTATTGAAAGTATTAACCCAATGAAATAAATTTTCATGACAACAGAGAAATGGGAAACTTGGCCATAAAATCCTCAAAATCAGAGATGTTGTCATCAAAACTGAACAAATTTGTTTCTCAAGAAGCATCTATAAGAAAAGCAAAACTAAGAAAACCCCCAAACCTAATTTAAAGTCTGAAAGTATTTTTCTGTTTATATTACACTTTGCTTGTATTTACTCTAATTTCATACAAAAAGCCTGAACAACAGGAGCAGACGACAGTCTCTTCAATCTTATCTACTCTTCTTGGTTTCACAGTTCACCATGTTCAGGGATGTTGCTGAGGACTACCTGTAGACATCATGATGATTATGTGGAAAGATGACTGTATCACTACATGGAAGGAAAGAAATGGGACAGAGCAGGAGTCCACTATAGAAAACTGACTCAGTGATACAAGAAGAAGAAATGATACAACATGCCTCATCAGCTTTTAGTTCAAGAGAAACCTGATGTCAGAGAACCACCTCCCTGCCAGCTTCTGCCCTCTTCAGTATCTGACCTTTGTATCCAAGTACATACGTTTAAATTAAGGCTCAGTGTACTCTGCAAAACATTTCAAACTCATTTTTTCAAATACAGTAAGGTATAACAAGTCTAACGGAAGAGACTTTTTCAGAAAATACTAGTCACATTTTTCAGAGCATCAGTATTCAGACACTCAATCAAACACTGGGTTGCATGAAGTACACACATCCAATTGATAAAAATAAAATATTATATTGAAAGTCATATTAACTTTCATCACTATCCCAGGAAACTTGAGTGTGTAAGAGACTTAATTCTCAGGGAATATTTTGGCTCAATAACCTTACATGCCTTAATCTTCCATTTCTAAGAGAGTAATACAAGCTTTAATAATTGTAAAAATAAATACTGTTCAGGAATAAATGTATAACTACAGCAAATAATAAAACCTTAAAAATCTAACCTACCATGGCAATAAAGCGCCCAATGAAACAGAAATATGAAAGATGGTCAGGATTGATTGTTGATGCTGGATTTATCTGCAGGCAATAGTTGCTCTTGCCAGCATATTCAAATAGGCAGTACATAGGGTTCAGTACTTCATGGGAAAGCAAGAAAAACCATTCTCTAAGGAAAAAAAACATGTATACACATAAAAACCATCAAACACAGATGTTTATCACCATTCCCCTTAGGTAACTAGCAAAATGGTCAAAATATATTCAAACTTAGAAAAATAACATAAACAGTGTTGTATTAGAATCACAGAATAATATAAGGAATTATATACTTCTTAAATATAAAAAATATCATTATTAAAAACAATAATGTTAGAAAGTCACGGTTTCCAAAGTTTAGAAATGATTGTTAGGATTGTCACCTTGAACACACCCTCATAGCACAGGTTTTAGCTGCATATTAGTAACATTATTGCCTCCAGAGTCCTTGCCTCAACCAGTACACAGTATTTATCCTCCTCATGCCTGCTTTACTGCATACAACTCAGATCTTTATTCAAAAAATTACAGATCATTCCATGGGCAGTGCTTATTATAAACAAACTAGGTAAAACAAAACAAAACAAAAAAGCCCAAACCACAGCACACCTTATTTGCTTTCCCAATCTGACAGCAGAACACGTACTGAGTTACTGTGGTTTAACAAATTACCATGCATCAGGACATGACAATGTGAAAGTATTTTTTTTGTTGAGGTTTAACTAATACATGTTATTAAGCACTTTCATAGTTTCCGACTCAGCTGACCTGAAATAATAATAGAATCTGGTATTTCAGTATTAGGATAGCTGACTTTTAGAACAGTTGTTGCTTTATAGTATTGGCATATAATCAGAGACCTCAGAAGCAGTCATATATACTCAAGGAGTTTTTGTATCAGACCCTAAATGCTTGGAATTAAACAACCAGGCTTAGGAAAAAGCCACAAAAAAAGCTAAAAGTCTATCTTATAACTACTTCAGGGACTGAATTCCGTCATGACTGCCTTTCAGCTGTCACATTTAAGAGGCACCTTTCTATCCCTACATTTACCTGAGATCAGGGAATCGAAATGAGATATTTGCTGGTATGTTTCTCCTAACAGTTCTATGAAACTCAAGTCATGGATCATGATTCACTGCAATATGCTTTAAACCCAAAGGCCAAGTAGAAAGAGTAAACAGAGAAAGGCAATCAGGATATGATAACCCTAATGGGGTTCTGTGTGTCTTTTAATAAGCAGGAGAATGTTGTAAAGCATTCTATGCAAGTTTTAAACTGAGACAATTATATTGACTCTGCATAGAAGCATCAAATTTAATAGGCATTTAAATTAGATCAAAGCCAGATAACAAGGGAAGAATCAAAGAAATCAGTCATCAACAAGAAGTTTGCAGAAGCAATAAATTTTCCACGTCGGCAGCTAGAACTAGACACAGGACGTAGTGTCAGATTGGTCCTGCTAAACACGAGGTAAAAATCTGGAGGGAACACTGAGTTTAGCCTGCTGAGAGACAGGTGATAAATCAGGTGCATCAGCTTTCTATATTTGTATTAATAGAGTGTTACATCAGCAAGTCAGTACATGAACATTTGCTCAGTCTCACTTAAGAATTCTCAGCTCCAGGTACAATGAGATCGTTGCTGCTTCTCAGTTTCTCATACAAGATCTTGGGCAAGACTTATTCCCAAAACTATGAAATGATACTACTTATGTATTTGTTATTTATTCTGCTACTTTCTGTGACTAACACTCTTCAGTTAAATTATTCTAACAGCACTTCTTTGGAATACTTTGTTTCTCTGGAACAGATTACTCGAACTCTCCTGGTTCCCAACTGATGCCTAGGGCCATCATGACAAGGATACCAACCAAACAAAATACATGCAAAGCAAAACTCAGATTCCTCCCTGCAACCATCCCCCAAAAGCCTATCAGACATTGTAATTCAGAAGCATAACCACCTGCATATCCAAAGAAGGTCAACCTTCAGAGGCAAGCTTCCTTACTTATAAATACTACACATTTTCACTGAACTTCATTTTAAAACAGTAAGCTACATAAAAAAAGAACAAAACCAAAACAGAACACCTTTACATTAAAAAAACAACCAAACAAGAAAAATTCTATCACTTATGACTACTTCTAATTCCCTGGATCTGCAGCAGTACTGAAATTTTCATCCTAGTAGCAACATTTCAGTCAAGTAACTGGCAGCAGTAGTCAGTGGTTGTCTTCTGTATGGTCAACAGACTAAATGCACTTTGTGTATGATACTAATGCAAGGTTATAACCCAAACAACAGCCAGTGCTGCCAGTTCCACCTCCTTAAGGGGAGCTAAAAAGGTAACCAGCGTCAGACTGCAAAAGCAAGCAGTTTGTTTGCCAACAGAATGACATTAGAAATCAAGGTTAGCATGCTACTAAAAAATAAAAACTATTTTAAACAAATTTTCTTTTACCTTGCCAAGCCACCATAATCCAATCCTTCTTCTCCTCTGAATATAACATATAATCTTCTCCTCAAATCATAGGGTTTTAATGCCATAATCTATGAAATAAAACAAAACTTGTAATGAGTTATAAATTATGCATTGTCAATACAATCCCTCCTTCTTATTCAAATTTTATGTAATTGATACAGAAATGCCGTATATGTCAAATGTTTGCACAGATTTGACAAGCAATTACACCATCTCATGCAACATGCAAACAATAAACCGCACCCAAAAATACCAACTCGGACTTAAAATCCTTGAGCAGCACAGTGCTAACAAATGGGAGAGCATATCTGGAAAGTATCACTATACAGTTGCCCTGTTCTTATGTTCTTCCTAAGGCATTCATTATCATTAAAGGAAAACAGGTGAAAAGGCATTTCATCTGATATATTACAGATACTTGGTTTTAGGCAAATCACTTAAAAAAGTAATTCACTCTAATCCAAAATAAGCGTAATATACTTTCATTAATAATGTACTTTTTACTTATAGAGAATCCCTCCCAAGAGGTTTTGATGTGGTGACAGTGGTAAGAATTTTCATTGTTACAGGGACAGAAGGAAGGAACATACATTAGCTGCAGACTATAAGAGCTCAAGAACTGTAAACATCAATTACACAGATTTAATGTTTGAAAGACTGAGCAGGGCACCAGTTTTAATTGGAGAAAATAACATTTTGTAATGTATATAACCACACACAAGAATCAGAAAAGCAAATCTGATGTGGTTAAGTTAATATGGTATGCAATGTGGTCAAGCTACGAAACTCTTTCCCACAGGACGCTGTAGATGCAAAAAGTTCACAAGAGGAGTACAGACAAGCTCACAGAGGAGAAGTCCCTTGAGGATTATTAAAATACCCAGAAACCACATCAAGCTCAAGAAGCATTTCCATTGTAAACAGTTGGGAGCTGAAAAATCATTTGTTAAAAGTATTCTATACATTACTTCTGTTCTTGCAGTCTTCCCTAAGAATCCCCCTTTGGCTAATACAAGAGGAAGATTACACTGCCTGAAGGACCATTAGTCTGAATTGGCTATGGACGTTTTTGTTCTTATGCTTGGTCTTGATAAACACAACAATCTTTGCAGGCTTACTTGCTGGAAGGAATCCTCAAACAAAGTCTGCCTGGATACATTGATTTTCACATGACTTGGCAGTGCATTTGACTGTAATCATAAGGCAATAATGTTAAAAGGCAGCATATATAAATGTAAATTCAAATAGTTTCAAAAAGTAAATAATTACTTAATCAGTACCTGACACAAGTAACGGAAATGAGCAAGTTTCCACCTAAAGCTACGCTCATAAGCAATCTGTGGCCCTTTATTTCTGTAAGGAAACATATTTGAGATACCTTAACCATACAGACATCAAACAGTACTTTCAACGCTAAACAACAGCATGTAGATTTCAAAAATACACAAAAATTGTTATTATAAGATATGATCAGAAACAAAATACAGTTGATGGTTTGGTCAGCCAGTCTTCCTTTCTGCTCCCCCAACTTTCTTTCTTTAAGATGTTAGTATATTTAGCAAATTTGAGAGAAAGGTATAGATCTAGAGGATATCAAATTCCTATCAATTTTGTAAAAATTACAAGCCAGTTAAAGAAGAGACATCTAATTTATTGTCATCACTGAGAGAAAGGCTGCTAAATTAGGCTTCATAAACTCAGCTGCTTGTGAAACTATGAAGGAATTTCTAGTACAATAGTCTATAGGCTCATTGAATGAAAGGTCATCAACATGTCATCAGAAGTAAATCCACCCTACATAAAAAACATTAAGACAGTCACCATAGTTTGGCTCAATACCTCTCACTAAACTGTTTTTAAAAAGATTTGCATGTAAAATTTTGGAAAAGTATTTAGAACTACTTTGTTTACACGTTAATGTTGCTAAAGGGTGTATAACTATAAGCAATACTCATTACAATCATTTGCTGTTTCTTTAAAAATTTAACTATTAGTTACATTAGTTCAATATTGAATACAGTACTTTCCCTCTCTATTTATAAAACAATTACAATCTTGGTATTTGAAAAGTGTATAAAAACTACTGAACCTTAGAGCAGTACAGCAAAGTGTGTCATAGATAAACTGATGATTAAAGCTTAAAAATAGGCTAAATTTACAGGACAACAATTTGTTCATAATTTAGTGCTCAATTCCATCTAAAAGTATAGATTGTTTTCTAGTATGAGAAGACTTCATTATTAAACTATAACACATTAAAACATTAAAAAATATATTTAATTTCTCACTTACACAGAAGATTTCCCAGTACGAGGATCATTGAAGGTGGTGGTTCGTGTATTATGGTCAACAAAGTATCTGACACCTTCTCTCGTGTATCTGATTTCCCAGCCCTCTGGAAGAGGGTCCTCATTTTGTAAACTGCAGAAGAAATTGCAGATAGTACTTTTTCTCCCATATCTTGACATGTAAGAATTACACAAGATCTTTTTATCCACACAGTCAATATACACACCTACCCTTGAGTTCGAGGGTCTTCCCACTGTGTTGTCTTTGTGTTATGATTTACAAAATACACCCTATCATTTGAATCCACTCTCCTTTCTAGGGGAAAAAAAGAAAAAAACCCACTATACAACAATTGCATTCCAAATTTCTCTGTCACTTCTGGCAATCAACAGCTAATTAACTTACCCCAACCTGGTGGTAAAGGCCCAAGTGGATCATTTTCTGCTGACAACATTGAAGCCTATTTAAAAACAAGGGGATATCCAGTTAGGCCAAATATTTTTCATATATTTTTTTCCTTAATGAACCACTAGTTCTGAAGACTATTCATTCTGAAAAAAAACATCATGACATTTTTAGACTGTTTTTGTGAAGAAACTTAGATTATATGATAATAAGAGATGATTTGCGCCCTTGCCTTCACTGTTTCCAACCCAATGTACCCTCCCTTTCCCTTCCTACAGCAAACATGAAAGTCAGTCAGTGGTTTTGAAGATGTATAGTTCCTAGAAGTTTTGCGGAAGCACGTATAAGCAGATAAGCACAATGTTCTTGCTCAAGAACATGCTTTGCCATAATAAACATTTCTAAGCACAGTGACTACTGCCAACATAGGGTTTTTTGCTTCCTCAATACATGACGTCTTCCCTGGATGTTTGGTTATTTTCAGACTTTGTCATTCTTTGCAAATGCAGCTGCATTCATTAAAATATAAAAGATGGTTAAAATTATACCAACATATGGTAAGGTTAAAAGGAACAAAATATGTAAAAAACCCAGATTAAATCATTATGTAAAACCATGCTAAGCTCATAATATACTGTAACCTTGCAGAAGTCCACCAGTAGCTTCCAAGAATACAAAACATGGGAAAAATAAAAGGCAGAAATCCCCCAGACCATAGGATCCACACTCTGATTTATAACTAAAAGCATCCACCTCCTAAAATTTTTTGGACACTAAAATTCTCACTTTTTTTTTTTTTTTTTTTTTTGTGCAGAATAGAATTTTGATATATAGGAACTAATCTACATTTTCCAAAGAGTATCTTAAGGATCTACTAAGACTGATTTATATAGCATTTGCAATCCAAAAATCTCAAATTCACTTAAGAGTTTACAACAGTAAATTCAGGCAAAAAAAGCTACCACATTTTTCCTGTGAAACAGAAATAGAACAAGGATCAGAAGAAAATGCAATAGTTACACTCAAAATCAAGCCGCCTCTTTGTTCTGGCCACCAGCTACTAGATGTGAACAGAGAATCATCATTATCTCAGCAGCAACTGGAGTTAGCCTTTTCTGCTTTTGGAAACTATACAGTCACAATGACCCTGTAACCAAAGACTTCTCTGTGGTGAGTATAAAAAGAATAGCGCACAAAAGTAAACGCTGTCTGCCAAAGAACTGAATGGTGGCACAATTCAGAGATTTCCAGTCTTCTTAGTGGGTCCAAGGATTTGTGTGTGGCTGCTGACTAATGTATATTTCAAAGAACACATTGAAACATCAGACAGTGGCAGGGGATGAGCCAGTTTCAATACCAAAAGGAGTACAATACATTAACCCAGGAAAAATAAAAGTAACTAATATACCTCTATCCTATCTATTTTTCTTCCTTCACATAGTTTAGCTCTGACCACTTCAGGTAACTGAAACATTCTCTTACTCATTAAAAGCATTAATTCACTTTTTCCCAAAAAAACGAAATCACAAGCTCACTTATAAACTGCTATATAGGCAGAGTCCTAGTATGTCACCAGAAGTGAAAAATTAGCTGTAGTTTGACCTTAACAATTCTATACGTATACAGCACCACTGAAGTAAAATAAAAAAAATTTTAAAAGCATTCACACTTTTTTCAATATAATTTCGGTTTTTTCCACCAACAAAATGTGAGTTCTAGGTATGCAACTGATACATTACTTAGAAAACAGAATTCTAAAGAGATGCAAACAGTCGAGTTATCTTTTCTCTTCCTTCAAGTATATACTGTCTCACAAACAAATGCTAATTTAATGATTCTAAGGTAGATAGGACATTGGAAGAAATGAGTCTGTGGTTTTCAGTAAGTGTTATCATTATATGAAGGAAGGAACATAATTTAATTTAAAAAATACATTGTTCTCTGAGAGAATAAACCTAGCTCAAAACAAAACAAATCTTGGGATCCAGAAAAGTGAGAGTTTTCTTAGATGTTTAAGCAACTGATCAAAGTAGTACACAAGTACAGAAAGTTGCTCAGGGAGAGTTCCTGGCTTGGTATGTTTCGGCTGTGATTCTTTGATTTGCATTAAAAGTTACCAATATCTATAAATACCTGAAGGAGGATGCAAAATGGATGAAGCCAGGCTCTTTCCAGTGGTGCCCAGTGACAGGACCAGAGGCAACGGGCACAAGGCCAAACACAGGAGGTTCCCTCTGAACATCAGCAAACACTTTTTCACTGTGAGGATGACCGAGCACTGGCACAGCTTGCCCAGGAGGCTGTGGAGCCTCCATCCTTAGAGATATTCAGAAGCCACCTGGACATGGTCCTGGGCAACCAGCTCTGGGTGGCCCTGCTTGAGCAGGGAGGTTGGACCAGATGACCTCCAGAGGTCCCTGCCAACCTGAATCATTCTATCTTTCTCTAATTGCATAAGATAGATTGACTTTGATGCACAGCTCCAGGAGTTAAGAAAATTAGTGATGATGCATGTTTCTGCTCTTGCTAGTGATGAGATATAATGTCTAATTAGATAACAAGAGGCTGAGAACTGTTAAACGTAAGAATACTGCACCATCCTTTACTTCAGAGGAGTACCTGAATAAAGTCCAGCAAATTCAAAGCAAAGTTAGGTCTGTGGATGCACAGAGTCCTAGTCCGATGAAGCTGTTTCAGACTTGTACTTCAATGGTTTCTTCTTTAAAACATTCCAGCTTTGCTACGTATCACTTACAAAGTCTCTGGGATTGGATTTTTTTTTTTTAAGACACCAAGCACAATTCTTAAAATGGACTGTTTAGAGTGACAGTGACATGCAGGCATCATCATTTTCAACTCTGAAAAGTAACTATCCTAATTACCCAGTCACAGATGGAAAAATCTGTCTCAAGAAATATCTTCTTTGAAGCTACTCATGATGTTTTCTTCAGGTAGAAGTAACTGAGCAACTAGCCAAGAGAAATGGAAAACTATGTAGGAAATTTCAGAGCTGAACCAGGTGCATAAGCCTCAAAATGAGCTCAAAGTAAAAGAACTGTCACCTGTACTAATGAATGACTCCTAATCACTGAAACAGTTTTGAAGGCCATTTAATGTTCAAAATGCCCATAACTCAGCTCTTATGTTCCTGTTCAGTTAAGGGACTGCTTTAGTTTTAACTCTTATTACTGGCATTAAAAGTCTTAAGTATCATGCAGTACACAAGGTTCAAGTTAGAGAACAGACTCAGCAGGGAGTACTTTTTGCCTTTAAGGATGATTTTTGTTAATATTTTTCAACAGAATGAGAATCTGAATTACTGATGCCAAACATCTCGTAACACATACGGTTGAACAGTTACAAAATCACTTTAGAGAAAGTTAAAGAACAAAAAGTATATCTATACCTCTCTACTGATTTCTAAATTTTATGTAAAAGTTACCGAATAGAGGTATCGTTGGTTAAATTGTTGCATAGCTCCCTGCAGTTGATTCCGTTGAGACTGCCATTGCTCAAAGTTCCTGACTGATTCCATTGTTGGTCGCTGCCATGTCGTTGTTCTGGTGTTGTGGTCCACATAGTAAACTCTCCCTCGATCGTCAACTCTTCTTTCCCAGCTTTCAAGAAACACAACTGTTAACAGCTAAATTTTTCAGTAATATTACATAACTGATTTTCTCTTCATACTAAATTCCTAGACAGTACTTGAATGAAATACTGGAGTCACAGGCATCATTTTAATTTCTAAAGTACACAAAAGCACTCCCCATCTTTATTGGTAGAAGGACAACCACATTAGGCAAACATATACTTCAAGCAATAGCACGCTCAGGTCTCCACTGCCTCATTTTTAACTTTATAAATTCCTGACCATAAGCAATGTTGGCAGGTTTCATAGAAAACACTTTGCCTGGAAATCCGAGGTTTGGAACCAGTGCACTACACCTAGTGGTGTCACCTAAATAAGGGTGGTCAAATGTGCATTATTTAATGCTTAAGTTCTAAAGGAAGAACAAAATAATTTAGTAGCTCTATTTGAACAAGTGAACAGACTAAGCAACATATCCAGTACCAACATTCCTATAACAAAAGCTGCAATTAATGTAATTCTAAATTAACTCAAAGCTAGAATTTCTTCATATATGATGTATAATGCAGTTTCGATGAGCTGCTTATAAAAGTCAGTATTTTTCCCGCACCAAACAAACAAACAACAAAATAGTACCTTTACCATATTTAAATCAAAAAAGTCTAAATTACCCAGGAGGTAAGGGTTGTGGTCTTTCCCACGTTGTAGTTCGTGTGTTGTGATCAACATAATAGGTTCTACCATGAGGATCCTTTCTTTGCTCCCACCTTCAAGACAAAAAGACTTTCATGTAAGTCAAGGTGACAATGCTTCCTTAGGATTTCTTTCGCACTAAGCCAAAAAGTACCCTGGTATTGAATGAAAATACTATCATCCAAAACTCATTCTAAACTCACACTAGAATACATATCAGCTACTTTCTATTGAATTAATATCACCATGAAGACTTTTTTAAGGGACTTGGTATATAAAATGAGCATACATCAATATTTGCAAACATTTTCAAATTCTATTTAAGATATCTGAAAACAAAGTCAATTATCTACTCAAGGCTTACACACTAAAATAACCTCGTTTGAAAAGTGCTTAGAGATGCATTCTTTGATTTCCAAGTTCATGCCTCTCTCAAAAAAAGAAGGAGTTGAGATTTTGAAGCACAGTTCCCTATATCCAACAAACAACAGGATCTTTCAGAGTGAACCCAAAATGTGTGCTATCAGATAGCTTTTTTGTATTTCTGTTTCCTATCCTGGTAAACTCTCTATCTGATATGCCTGGGGATTATTTCTTCAGTTTTAGTTGCAAAGCAAACTACACTGAAGATGGAGAGAGGACCAAACATTATAAACAACTGAAGTTTCACGCTGTTAAGAAATGGCATAATGCAAAAAAAGTATTTATAAATGGGAGAGGAAATCAGGATAAAAGTTAGATGAAAAGCTGAAGCTCTTGCTTGCATTAGACATATGTTTTTCTTATATACATAATTCATTTGCTCCTAAAAATGTAGGCAGAACACCTTGCCTGCTACTCATACAATTTGATGTGCATTTCCTCACTATTACAGAGTATCCTACAAAACTCCTACAAAATGTTTTCTGCAGTTCAAGAGATTAAATGCTAAGATTATAATAAGATAAGAGAGGAGCAGCAACCTGTTACAGAGTTACTAGGGCTGAACATAATGGAGACTCAACTAGATTTGGAGGCTGCTGGAGGTAGACAGGAACCACAAGAAAAAACCTCACACAGAAACGTGATTAGGGAGGAATGATGAAGAAATGCATTTGGCCATGGTGTGCACTATGTCTGGAATTCATGACCCTGTCCTCAACGGGAAAGCATGTAATTAATTTTTTCTTAAAAAAAGACTGTGTGGAGGGGAGCTGACCACAGGAATTCCCACCTACAAAGAGCTTTCATTGTCAAACCATCTGAAAATTAAAAACTTTGTAACTGTTCCCCAACAATATATATAAAATATTGCTATGTGTTTAAATGCTTCTTTTCATGTTTATTCAACTGCGGAAACTCAAGTGAATTGTCATTAATGACTTACTGAACCTCCTTCAGAGGGAACAGGTACAAGACAGGATCTCTAAAAGATCAGCTACAATGACACAAGGTATATACACTTTGGGTTAAGAAACAATTTCTGTGTTCAGAAAATGCTACAATAGTCAATATTTAGAATATTACAAAAACGTCAGTATTTCCAATTAGTCACTGAAGACATCTTTTAACCCAAACATGAAAGCACCTATAAAAAAATTTTTAAGATCAATGTATATATTTCAGCGTGTACTATATTTTCATTTAATGTCTAAGCACATCTTTAATTTTGCATTTAAGGTTTAGGACTACAAAAGTAGTTTCTAACAGCCTAGTAGAATCAAAAGTTTCTAGCTATTCTGAGCACATACACACACTTCAAATCTGAATTTTTATCTATAACATTACTGATCTCATTATTACACAGCAAGCACCCACAAGTATTTCTCGACTATTTTATTAATTTTCACTTCTCTGTATTTTGGTCCCTACTACATTCTCATAGTTTAAGAACCAAAGGAGTAACAAGTTGTGACCCAAGTAAGTCTGAATATATCAAATGAAAAGTCTTCACGTCCATCATGCCGAAGAGTTTGTCTAGATCACAATATCGTCTCAGCAAATCAGTTGTCGGTTGTTACTTTCTGGGATAAGAGCTACTAGCCAGTTACAGCAGCAGTACATAACCCATTTTAGATGAGATAACCCCATCGCAGCCAACTGACCTGCATTTGGCAATCCCAGTATAGAATTGAATTTCTGTTTCTTTATATGCACGTTCAGACGAAATGTAATTATAGAGTTAAAATCAAGCCCACATACCCTGGTGGCAAAGGTTCTGTACTGGTGTTACCAGGCTGCTGTCTCACAGGTTCTGCAGGTGCACTTGAGGTGGAGGAGGATTCCCTTGGTTTTGCTGCATCTGCTGCTATACTGTTTCTAGCATTAGGTTGAGCACAGTCTGTTGCAGCTGTAGGTTCTAGTTCAGCAGACACAACAGGTAATGCAGAAGTGTGGCTTTCAGAAGAAGTAGTTGCTTCTGTTGTTGACTGAGGTTCTGCTGTAGTGTTAGTGCAATCTGAAGACACAGGAGCTTCGACTGAACCTATCGGAGCCTCAGAGACAGAAGAATTACCAGCTTCTGGTGCAGAGGTGGATGACTCACCATTAACTGAGAAATAAGAACATTTGTGTATCAGAATCTGATGAGATTTACTTTTCGAACGACCAACTTTTGGAGTAAATGACATGGAAGGAATACATTTAAGTCACACCTATATGCCATAAGCAGCATTTTTGTCTAAAATGACAAAAAGTCACAATGCACTTGCCCCAGTTGAAGCTGTAATTAAAATTTACAGTCTGCAAACCATTCTCTATATTTCCGTTAAGATAATTTCTTAGTTTCGGCATATCTTGGTCAACTGAACATTACACCTTACTCTTTAGATTAGCAAAAGGTACCCATTTGCTTCCCAGAAAACAGTAGTACTTTATTTGCTTTGAAACTTTGAACTTACATCAACTTCAAAAAAGAATCTTGATTAGTATGACATGAAAGAAAAATATTAAGAGATAAATAACTCTACAAAATTTGGAAAATTAAGAAGCATTTCTTAAAGATTTTTTTTTCCTTTTTCAGAGCTGAAGTACAGAACCCTACAATTAAGCAAAAACCACCTGTGTGTGACTTGGAAAAAAAAATCCCTCTCCAAGAGCAGGATTAAAAAGTAAAAATTATAGTGTTTGGCTAACGCAACTTACATAGTTCAATGACTGAAGAAAATTATTTAGAATCACAAAGGAAATCTATTTCTGTCTTTCAAAGAACAATATAAATGTCATCAAACTCAACCATGCATAATCTCATAAAAGGTGAGATTTAGCAGGCATGGATTTAGCAGGAAAAGGGGGCTAAAAAGGCTTTATCACTCTCAAGCCCACTTGGCCAACAATACCAATCATCTGCAGAGCTTAACAGAACAGTATCTCAGAACAAGATCTTGTCTTAGACAAGCGAAATGAGGTATGGCAGTCAGTAGGACCCCCATTAAAAGTCAAGGCCCTGTTAAAAACAGGGCAACATCATTCACAGCTTTCATTTTCTGCACCACTAATCAATACCAGGCAGTGACAATTCTATTTAAACTCATCAGTTTGTACCTCTTCTAGAGCTGGAACTGTTTTTCTACAAGACTAAACATAATATGCAATGTAGGTTTAAAGTAATTTTCTAACAGCACACTTTCAGCTTACAATTCTAAGGACTGAGGCCAATACAATTGCTCTATACTCATAACCTTACTGATAGAGATTTGCAAAATTTAACCCTAGACTAGTGTCTATAAAATGCTGTTCCATCATCTTAAAGAGTTCACTTACTTTAACTCTGTATAACACACAAATAAAAAAATAGCTAGATTCTACTTATTATTTGACATTTATATGTAATGTCTGCAATTTCTTGCTTTCCCAGATGGTCAGAAAAGCAGGTCAAAGAATTACAAACAGTAAAACTGTCATCAGCAATGTATTTAAATTAGCAAGTCAGTTTCTTTAAGGAATTATCACTGGGCCATAAATATTTTCTTGATATGTGTAATGATAGGCACGATTTTACAGGTAGCAGCAGATTTGTAAGATCTGTAAAGGCATTGCTTTTTGAACACAACTATCCCAGGGTAATACTTCATTACTTCCAGCTCACATAAACCAGGTTAACTCCAGTAAGGCATGTCAAGACTTTGTATTATTTCAAGCAAATGTAAAGCATGACATTGAAAAAAAAAATCGTAACTACAGACAATCTGATGAAGTTTCTTCAAACTTCTACTTTAACTAGCAACAATTTTACTTAACCAGGAAAAAAGCCAACTGAAATTTCAGGTTTCATTAAAAAGATCCCATTCAATTCATCCACGTGAAAGAGTGAATGGGATTACATAACAAAGTTAGAAGCAAAATAACTGATAAATCATCAGCTCTTTTAGTAAGCTGATGTCCAAAATAGATCTATAGAACATTACATCAGCTAATTACCTCACCAATTAGATCTAAGACAGCAATTCTGGCAACATTTGATGAAATTACAATCCTGCTAAGCACAACAGTGGGGGAGAAAAAAAAGTCTGTCATCAGCAAATGCTGGAGACTTGTTTTACACCTTGCCTTAAAAAAGTCTCCGCCAGCTGGTATACTAGTTGAAAACTGTTGTATCAGTGCCACAGTGCAAGCTCAGTGATAACTTCATCAATATTACTATTTGAACAAATCAATTATTTTTGCAATTACCCTATCCTAATACAGATTTCAAATGGATCTCCCAGCTATTGAAGAAAAAGGGAGCAATGCCTACATAATATACATGCCCTCTGGCCTTCAACTGAAATGAGAGAGGAATCAAATTCCAGTTCTCCAAATAGAGAAAAGATTCAGAGAAGGCCTAATTTCATTATTACCTTCTAAAGCTCGTAATTGTTTCTGATATCTTCCCACCATACCCTCATTTCCCACTCTATCACAGAAAGTTTGGCAGTCTCTGTTCTACTGTTTATTAACAGCTTGCCTATTTCTATTTAAGGTTATCTTGTTCCTCTGCTATCACTGTAATCTCTCTCAAACAGCTGAGAAAAGGCAGAAAGTGCTTAGAAAGCACAGTCATTATTAGATGTAAAGTTTTGCCAGAGGAACCAAAATTAAAGACGACTTTCTTTTCACTTGTTTTACTGTACTGAACGTTACTTGTAGTCATAATCAAAGTTTTTGTGTTTAAGAGGAAAATGAAATTTAGTATTTGCCAATATCTGTTTTGAAACAGCATACCTTTTGAAAAAATGGACGGCAAGGAGAATCCGCAACACATCTCAACTCAGAGCACAGCAGTTCCCTGACAGCACTAAAAATTTGATTTATCTAATAGCAGAGGAAACTTAACCATAGTCACTCAAATTCATTGTGAAAGAAATCTGATGTTTCCTCCAGACAATCAGTAATATGGTTTAGTCATCTGGGACAGAGAAATGGAAGTTTTGGATGCTTTACATCTTTCTTCATCAGAGAAGAGAACTGACAGGAAAGTATGAAAGTTAGTACATTTAAGAATGGATCTACTCCAGAAAAATTCACAGAAGTGGACATGCAAGATTATAAATTCAAGCCCAGAAACATCCTTTCAAAATTTCTGAAATCTAACAAAAAAATGTATAGAAGAGGTGGCTCAACTTCAGATACATTTCAATCAGATAAAACAGCCTCACGGAACATGTTCTCATAACTCTCCCATTCTTACCAGTGCTGTTGACAGGCTGAGCTGCAAGTGGTTTTGGTACTGGTGTATTTTTGGGTCTGGCTGCAACATGAGTAGGAGATGGTGTGCTGTCTCCATTAACAGCTTCTATACAGAACGTATTCTGTACTACAGAGTTGGAGGGTACTTGATTGTCTATCCCATTAGAAATGTCACAAGCAGATCTTTGTAAAAATAAAAGATCATTTTAGGTTACTACAAACAACATGTTTAACAGTTATGCAACTAAACCAAATCCTGCACTAAATCACACTAAAGAAGCAAACAAAGAAATGGAAGTAAATTCACAACAGTTTATAACACAATGTTTGCAGCCTAGATAACAGTCAAGTGCAAGACCAAAACAATTAAGGAACAAAAGGTAAATTTTGGTTTTGAAGATTTCAGATACTTGAAACAGGTAAGATTTTCCACTTCACCTTTTACTTGTAATAACATATTAGAATTGAGTTGGGCAGACTGATGCGCCTGCCCACATCTTCCAAAACTGCCTTAGGGACCATGCCAAAGTGCAGCTATAAGCAGGAAAACTTTTTCTTTCATTAAGCAAGTGGAACAATTGGGTTTGTTTGTCATATCTCCAAAAATCATTTTAGTCATAAGAAAGTAACAAAACTCTCCCTCAGTAAAAGGAAAATAAGATGAGCTTCTCTATGCCTAGGCATGATGGGACATTGTGAGGACAGATACACATAGGCAGCCCTGTGTTTATAAGGCCACATGGAAATAAATGTAGTGTAAGGGCTTGTGAATGGAAAGTCTTGTTCAATTACACTGTTTTTAATTAAGTCTATCCCAAAATGCTTAAAGCCACCCACCAGGGACATATATTGTGAAAATTACATTCAATGCCAACTCCCCATCTTCTCAAGGAGTAGAGGCTAAAAATTAAAGAGAAGTTAAACAGATGACAAAAAACGTGAGCATTGTTAGAAGTCCCACTTTGCAGAGTAAGAAAGGAAGCAGCAGCATTTCCATGCTATTTTACCCAACTCCAAAGGGGTAGTATAAACAGAGAATTAAAGTATTATCCTTTTTCAACTCTAGACTACAAACCCAATTTGCTTCCTGAAGACATGCACAGAAGCTACCTTAAAACTTTTCCTCGTCTCTTAATTTTAAAACTGTACATCAAAACCACTGGATAGTTGTATGGAAAACTGCTGTAATCAAAATAACAACAAGAGCAGGATCCCAGTAAAAGCCACACCTCCAGCAACAGCAGTTGAATGGAAACAAAGGATTATTACTACTGTTTCAAAATGGTATGCAGATGTGTTTCAAATCGCTTTTAACAGTCCCAAACCTTTCCAATGAAAATTAAGGAGAAGCAACTTTTTATCCTCACTCCCTCATATTGGGCACCCATGGGGGAACAGAGACAAACCTCCACATACTCAAAAAAATAAAGCCAAGCATACAAGGACAAATGTGTCCCTGTCACTCAAATGCATAGCAACTGTATGCTTTTTCACTCTATTGTGTGTCAAGAACCTAAATGGAAAGGGGCTCACTGCAAGGTAAATGAGCAGGCCAGTAACATTAAATTGATCTGAATGTTGACCTGTTTGACTCACTAGTGGTGAGGGAGTAAACAATCTACTCCTACTTCTCCCCGGGCAGTCTTTGAGCTGGTATAAAGATAGAGAAGCCACGAATGAAGTTCTAAATTGATCCCAAAGCCTTTTCCTTGCCACTTCAGGTTGAAGCAGGCAAACTCTTTGCTTCAGTGTTCTGAGTACTGCTTCCTAAACTCAAGTCTCTTAAACAAATCTCTGATCATGACCTCAAAAAGGAACTGGGTGAGGGGGAAGTAATTTAGGCTTTTTTTTCCTCTTCCTTCTGTTCAGATGGTACTTTGCAACAAGTTGGTAGACATGAACAGAAATGGTTCTTAAACAGTAGAAGAAAACAAATGGAGTAAGTACACAAAACCACACTGAACCACTGCTCCCCTAATCTCTGCTGCAGTATTTCGTAGACTTCCAGTCAGTTGAATTTCTATGTTCAGAGGGCTACACATCCAAGAAGCAATGACAAAGTACTGGAGAGCAGACTCTACCAGCAGAGGAAGAAGAGAGTTGTAAATTTAAATCTTCTCAAGCTAAATTATGTAATTATCATACAAGTAATATTTCTAGAACCTGTGGTAACATAATATAGGGCTTGACAGTTAAAATCTATCGCCTTGAAAAATATTTAAGAAAAAAAACCACAAACAACCCAAACATTTCAACTGATAAATTTGCTAATATACTTCATAGGGTGTAAAACACAAAAATAAATTCCAACCTGGATGTACTTCTTGCTGAAGCATCTCTGCTTTCATGCACAGCCTCGCCATTTTGCTGAACTTCTACTGAACAGTAAGAAACAAATTCAACAGAAATATTCTATTATATCTGTTTGAAATCTTAATCAAAATATTACCATCTGATTTAATTATTTTAACTTACTGGTTGCTGATGAACTGAGATTTGTAAGACATTCTTGTTCAACAACCAAACCATCTAGCACAACTGTCAGTTCACCTGTTTGCACCATGCCACTCTTGTTTTCCAAAGAGAGTTTCAACTGTTCTTTCACCTTCTCCACTAAAAATGGAGTTGGGGTGGGCAGGAGGAGAGGAGAGAAGGGATAAAGGAAAGATTAAGTTCTAAACAACATTAAAAGAGACTTTCAACACAAAAATGTGATACATGTATTTAGTTGTACAAAACTGAACATGAGAGATATTCAGATGACTCAAATCAACACAGAAATCACTAAGGAGTTGCATAAATTTACATCTGCTGTGAGTAAAAGCACAGTTTATTGTAAAAATAAATAGGCCATTTATATAGTATATTCTATAGGTATGCTATAGGATCCACACGGTTTCAGTACTTGGTTGTTAATGATTTCCCAGGTTTGCTGTTTCCACTAAGTCTTTTTGAAATTATGCACTACTCACATAAGACAGCTGAAAGGCAAACAACTTCTGAACTACACATCCAAATATTGCACATGACGGGGAATCTCATTCTACAATCAGAGCTTCTGTTAATTCCTCATATCATCTTCCAAAACTAATTCTAAGAGACCACTGAAAAGAACATCACTTTGAGGAAGCAGTAAATGCAAAGATTGCATAGAGTCCTTCCTCATTTTTTAAAATTATTTTTACTAAATCCTGACTAGCTTTTTCACAGATCTAAACTCCAAGGATTAAAATAGCAACAGAGAGGATACCTCAAGTAACCAAAACATTAAATCAGAAACTATTTTCACAAAAAGAAACTTTGAGATAATTGAGATATACAAAAAAATGTGTACACAGTACAGTAAAAGAATTCAATATGACTGATAAGCAATGCACACATCTGTAGAGATACATCCACAATCCAGAGGTAAAACATGCTGTGGATGCTGCATAATTCTCTCTAAATTAACTATGACTACTACAGCAGTTAAAGCTACATGTCATAAATCCAAAACTAGTCAGCTATGAGTTCACATTAGTCAGGTTAAAATTGTTAAGGCCTTTTAGCATTTGTGGTCTCAGATTAAAAGATTAATTTTTCAAGGTATACCACCTTATTTCCCTCCATATGATAGTATTCCAGGCTAAAGTTAAAGCTCACTGCACACGTCTATGCATTAAAATACCATTTCCTTATTTTTTCATTCTTACTATATGTCATAAATGAACAATAAACATGAAAACAGGGAAGGCTACCACAAGCTATTGCCAGATATCCACAAGTTGTTACTTTAAAGAGCAGGTTCGACAGTGTAGTTGGGCAGCAGTTACTAGCAGACACCCACCGCTATATTACAATGGATTTCAAAGTACTTTAAGTTGCTGGAGCAAGCACAAAGCTCCCAAATCTACAGAATTAGTGATTTAGCAATCTGCATTTTGGAAAATGGTACTACGTGCAAGAGACAGAAGAAACTAGCCTACTACTGAGTTGTTAAATTAACATATTTGTAAATTATCATTTCTGCAAAGGGTGATTGGTTTAGCTTCTGCTATTTTAAGAGGTTATGTCCCCAAACCAGATCAACAGTTGGTTGTAGTCCAGCTGAGCTGGCAAGAAAGCTGGGAGGGGTGTGGACAGCAATTCAATACTGGTGGCATTTAGCAGGAGAAAGTAATAAGCACTAATTCTAAAGTTTCTGCATTTAGAGGACTTCCTCTTTACATTTTCTTTAGTAAAGAGTCTTTCAAGTGCTGCATATTGGATTAGGTATCAATAACTGACCAACTGAAGGATACCAATCAGATTATTCTACCACTGAATTACTGGATAATCCCATGTGTGTCAAACTGCTGACTTGCACAAATCAGAAACATTGCACATAAATTACTTTTGGTGCAATGTACATCTCACTCAGTCAACCATTCCCTGAAAGAATTTGCCAAGTTGTTGGATCTTACATCCTCTCATCTACAGTAATAAAATATTAACTATTTTGTTAGGGGTTTTTTTTTTTTGCTATCATTACTACAACCTAATTTCTTCTGATACAGCTTTTTTAATTTAAAAAAGAAGCAATTTTTCTGCTTTACTATGGAATCTTGGGCAGAATCTTTATAATATTGCTGAAGAATTCCCACTTGATTTTGGACTCTGATTCAATTTTCTATAAGAATAAGAAAAATGAAGCTTTTTGTCGGCTCTCTTTTCCCCTTGCCTCCCTAAAACAGAGTTCTCAGGTTTGTATATCTAACTTGTCATAAAGCTTAGAGATTATTTTAGCTGGAATTCTACTGCCACTCTGGAGTGGAATTTAAAGTGTGGATTTACCATCTTCTTGTACTAGCGAAAAAAATTTTAAAAAGCAAATTCGATAAAGAAGACCTGTTTTAACTGTATTAAAGACAATTAAAATTAGAAGTTACACAGAACACAACAATCTCTAATGTACTGAAAGGAAGTTCTCAATTGTTTCATTAATCAGTGGTTCCTCCTGCTCTCTGGGCAGCTAAATTATGAAGGAAATATATTCAGCCTTTCTATTAGTGATTCCAGAGAAGGAAAACATGAAAAATTACATAGATGGCTTTTCTGAAAGTTTAGACTTTTTTTTTTTACCAAGTCTAAACCAGATCTTCTAGCAAATTTGTTATTAGTTTGCCACAAAACATTGTATTTTATCACTTTCACTTTTATTTCATTTGTAGTAACTCATACTCTAATGTTTGTTTCAAAATTATTATATCCCATTGTTACATTTAAATTGTTCTCAATAGCACAGACATCTCTAGAAGAGACAAATAAAGACATCAACTGAAACTCAGTTGTAATTACGTATATAGTTAGTAGTCTGGTTGCCAGTTTGATATATAGATTAGTAATAATAATTCCACTTTACTCAAAATATTCTTCATGATAACTTACATTTTCTATTGTGTATTTCCAAAGCTTGTCTCAAGTCTACAGTGGCTCTTCCTAATAAAGCATCTGCTTTTAAAGTGTGATGGCTCCACACTCTAAATTCCAGCGTAGTCTGTGGAGTCACATTCCTGCATATAAAATACATTTTTTTAAAAAATATATACAGATTTTAAAGTAGTCGTTCTTGCTATTAGGAGTATTTGAACTTAATTCATTTTCTCATATTTATTAAATTTCTTGATACTAATTAACTGAAAAAAGTTTTCGTACTGCATGGGGAAATTTTTAATTAAGAACTGCAAACACTGATATTTATACTTAAGATCAAACTTAAAGTGCTATGTTATGCTATGATAGCATAAGGAATTTGAGTAGTATCAGAATAACCTACACTAAGTTCAAATCTCAGTTAAATAAAACATATCTACCTTTATTTATGAAAGACATATTTTCCTTATTGCTCACTATTCCAGGATTCTAACTAAAAACTCACATTACTAAATGTGGAGAAAAAGCTGGTAAGTATATTTGTCTGTCACTAGAAAGAAAAACACTAAATATTTTTTAAAAAGGGAAAAGCAACCAATCAGCTACTTGCAAGCAGGAAGAACCCACTTAATGGGTGTCAGCTTGCCATGGAAATGTTGATAAAACTTTGTTTGTGAATTCACAAATATACACAAAACCATAATGCATACTCACAGAAATCAGAGGGGAAAAATCAAATGATGAAGCCAAAGTAAAAACTAGAGGGAAGCAGAAAGGTAAAGGACCCAGTTACAGTAGTAGTATGATAACCTTTGGCAGTGATCTCTCCCCTGCTCAAGAAGGAAAATGTGAAGCTATGCTAGGTCCTGGAGAGTAAGCTTTGTAGTACAGGGTCTAGTACTGCAAGAGTGCTCCTGGCAGTCAAAAATGGAGCAGAAACACTGTACTGCAAAAAGTCAAAGGCCACAACCATCAGTATTGGATACAGAAAGTTATATCAGCATTGATGAAAGCAATACTAAAACCAACACCACCCTCCCAACAACAGGGCTAGCTTTACAGTCACTTGAACATGCTGGGCAACGTGGATCACTTTTGCTGAAACCCATGAGCAAATATATTTCTGCATTTTGAACAGGCTGCCTTCTAATGGAAGTCTTACTAAAAGACCTGCTCAGAAGAGAAAAGAAAAAAAACCCACCTACACACGAAGAATATATTGCTGGTGTTCATGCAGACCCACAGAACCGAGGGGAATTTGGTAAGCCAGAGAGTTCACATATAAGAGTAAGATCCTAAGTAAGTAATACTGATGATCGAATGAGTCTGGCTGTACTGTACATGCCAAAATACCTCATTTCTATCACCTCACCAAATCCTGCCAAAACAAACCTGCCTCCTAAACAGAAAATCTCGTCTCTGTGAATATACTGATAGCTCTGTACTTGTGCTAGTAATAACTCCTGGAAATCATCGTCAGATCCAAGACTATATTATTGTCTTTTGCAATATTGCAAAGGGCTGACAAGCTCCACTAAACCTGAAACATTGAGAAATGTGGCACACGAACACCCTACTTGCTTCAGCCCAGGTCTGTAGTTAATAAGTGTTCCCAAGCAAACAATTCCCAAAGTTAGGCATGTTGTAACACTCCCCACTCTCCAGCACTGTTACTTACAGGAACCTGGTATGGTTCCGCCTCCTAACAAGGCAGGCTATTGCACAAAGACAGGTCAGAGGCTCTAAAATGTACCGGCCCATGCTCAATGCCACTTCACAGTAGCTACGCTGTTTCCAGACCCCAATCTGAAGCAGTACAATCTTGCTTTTCTAATAATGCATTCTAGCCAATCGCACAGTGCAAGATTGCCAGTTCTTCATAGAGTCATATTCAGGTATATCTACACCTGTAGCACAGTTAAACCAAATTAAACAAGAAGAAGATTTAAAAGGTTAAATATTAGGATAAGTTGCAAGGTCACTTTGCAGTAAATTGTTTTCCTGTTTGTATCCCTTCATTAGGAAATTTAAAGAAGTGACCTGCCTCATAACTACAACTTATCCAGCTGAGATTTTTTTCCTTTTAAAGTAGAGAATGACGCAGTTACAATTAGTAACATCTTCTAGACAGGAATCTTAAACTTGAATGGTCCACACTGTGAACAAATATCACAAGTATACCGTGTATAGCAACTGTATGCAAGGAATACTTTTTGTTCAAAAAAATATTCTCAAAAGACTGTAGGAATCGAGAAAAAAAAATTCATTTGAGATAAATACCATCTTAGGACTGCATTTAGTCATCAACAGCCAGAGAAAACTATGTAGGCAGCCAAGCTTAGTAAATATTTGTCTGCAATGTCTGCCTAATAAATAGTATTAAACAACCAAAAAATCTACTTACACTGTCAGCTGCTCATCCCATTTTGGATTTGAAGAACTACTTGATTTTGCTGTTTTCTTAATTTCTCCATCTGCAGTTAATTCCGTGTAGAAAGTTGTTCCAAACCAATTTTTTTTCCGTTTCAGTTTGGCACTAGAAACTAATAAAATACATTGCTTTATCTGTAACAGCATACCGTTGCTGAAAATTAGAAAATGTACTGCCTACACATCATATGAAACACAGCATGGTCACGTTATTCCTCAGCTTTTCTACTTCTGCTGAATATAAAGAGGTCAATGCCAAAATGGTAGCTTTTATTTTCAAAAGCTACTTTATCGGATAGTTGAAACCAAATGTGACATATCCTCTTCACCACATTCTGGCAGGACAGGTTGGAAGGACAGCACAACAATTATTTTAGGGATAAACACTGAAAATCATGTGGATTCTTTTGTTTATTTTCTCATTGTTCTTCCTACTCTTTCCTTAACTGAAAAGTATCGACGTATGATACATCTGAGAAATTATAAGGAAGACTTTTTTTTTTTAATTATATGTAGTTATGAAAGTACATGCAGTTCAGGCCTATTTCAGAACGTCACCATATAGCAAAACCTGTATAGAGAGCTTCATTTCCTTGCCTATATTACCTGTGTGGTTAACCTGTGGTTTAACACATCAGTTTGTTAAAAGTAAGAAATCAACTCTCATATTTCCCCTATTTAAACAACTTTGCAGGTGAACTTAAAGTGTCAGCTAATTATTCAACAACTAAGAAATAGCAAATGACCAAAGAAGCTATTTTTTCTCTCTGAATCACTGGTGGGGTCCTCAGTGTTCCTGACCATAAATCTGTTCTCCTGCCTCCTTGCTCAGCTGAGGAAGTCACTATATAAACCAACAGCAGCCTAACTGCCAACACTTGAAATTCTATTTCAGGCAGATGTTGCCTTCAGAAGACCACATCGATAGATTCACAGCTGTACCTATCTGCTGGCTATGCCTTCTCTCTCATTCCTCCCATACTTCAGTGCGATTCTCTTTCCC
>NW_009614790.1:28013-42491 GCF_000690535.1 Cariama cristata
TTAAAGCAAAGCTGAGTATTTTCAGCCACTTGGAAATAATCCTCCCTTGTTACTTTTCTGTATGGTATTTGCTAATTCAAAAATTAAGTGAAAGTTAACTGAAGTGTCAGAAAGGGAGGTAAAAAAGGTCTGTCATATATTTCTGGATTACAGTATTCTGAGACATATACATTAGTTATTTAAAAGTTAGTGGGATGCAACCATTCCAGATTCTAAAGGCATTAGCCACAGACTTTTACTTAATTTCAGTTAAAGGTGCACACTCAACTCCCTCACATTTGAAAAGTCCAGTCTAAGTCATGTGTCACGTGTCATAAAAGGGAATTGCAGCCTTGATAACAATGAAAGATTAAATGTAGAAGACTAAAAACATAATTCCACACATGGGTGATATTTTTCATCTGAAATCATGATTTCAAGCTTTAACAACCTCTACTCCTTCCACATTTTTTTCCTCCATATTTTGCTTTCTAAAAGCAACTGCAACATTTGATAAAATACAGGTACTTAGTCATAATAGTCAAGCTTCCTTTTAGTTTCCCCCTTTTTATACGATTATGTTTAAGTCATTTCTGAGTCCACAAACATGAAAGGAGACCATTATCATTTTTTGGTTAGGACTTCTTTTAAAAAAATGTGGAGTAAGAGGCAAATACTAGCAAACAACTTCAAAAAGAACTAACAAGTCAAGGTATCTCACCAAGTATATTTGAAAAAATACTGACAGTAAAACTTGTCAGCAAGACGCTGTAACTGTCCAAACTCGAACAAGTTAGTTACCACTCCATATGAATTTTCTTGTCTACAAAATACGTATATGTTACTTGGTGCCTTTATAAATGTGCTTTTTAAGTACAGTGCTTGAAATATAAGCCTAAATTCCACAGCAGCATAAACTAACCTGAGTATAAACCAGTGTAGGTCAGCAATATTACAGTCCCACACTTCTTTGTCTCCCGTTCCTTTCCCTGCACTGCCACTGGCATTCCTATGATCTTGCAATAAAGACTGGTCAGAGAACTAAACCTTCAGAAAACTAATCCTAAAAATTGTACAGCTTTCCTCCCACTTTGATCCTTGAACCAGATCTCTTAAGAGAAGTTCCAGTGCCAGGAAAATACAAGACTACTTACATAAGGAGCAGTACAGTACAGGATACCAAAATGATCATTTCTGCATACACAGATCTGAAGTTAGGGGTCATTTGTGTAACTCAGTTATATATATTCAACCTACAGGTGGCTCCATCAAGGCTATTAGATATTGCCAGTTTTTATGATTCATCATGTTATCAAGTTACGTTATCCTTACACAAGGTCAATCAGTTTTAAGGTTCCTCTCTTATCTAATCTGATCAAATATCCATGTTGGGGACTCTCCAACAACAGATTTTTTTCTCAGATAACCTGGCCATCTTTGGACTATCCAGCATGATGTATCTTTCTTGATAAGTATCTTTCTTGAGATGCAGCTTTTTTTAAGACACAGTATCTTCCTCATGTCTTTTCCAAATTTTGTTCAAGACAGCCTTAATATATTCTTGGTTATGCATTCATTCTTACTTCAGGGTTCCCAGATTTCTCAGGATCCCTGGAAAGTTCAAGTTATTTATCAATGGTAAAATAATACTTATATACATACATACACACATGCATTTCTGTATATATAGATTTATGCACAATATCTAACTACTTGCCGGCAACATTTTCACTTTCAACTACTGTAACACTGTCATAATGAGCTATCAAACTTGTTTAATTAGACACATTTTGCTTATCTTCAGACTACAATAAGTCTTTGTTCTGCTCTGCCATCCCACTGAAAGAGCAGCTATGACTGACAGAGATGGCCACATCCCTGAGCAGTTCTTACCCATGAGTAGCAAAACACATAACCCGTATTTGGCCTGCTCAACATCTATTGAAAAAAGCGTCCCCAACACAACCAGAAATTTTCGCAACTGTTGGTAGCCTGCTGTGTTTCCCTTCCAGCAGATACTGGGATGTCTGAACTCTGCCTCAAACTATTAGAACAAGCACCGCAAAAGGAAAAAAGTGAACAGTCACAAGATGCAACATAGTAAATTCCAATTGGATAGAAGGAAAAACATTTTCACTGTGATGTTGTTTATCACCAGAACAAGCTGTCCAGGAAAGTTGGTAATCTACAGCCTTTGCAATACTGAAAATTCAACCGGACAATACCCTGAGCATCCTGATCCAACTTCAAAGGTAGCTCTGCCTTCAGCAGAAGAGTGGACTAGGAAATCCCCAAAGGTCCCTTCCAACCTAAATTATTTCAAATGGATGTGTAATCCAACCTGCTGCCCTAAGGACAATATAGAATACCTATATTATTCTCAACAGATGTTTAACTGATATGTCATCAAAGACCTTAACCTTTTGAAGGGCTAGCAGATTTTGTGATCTCCACCAGTTCTTCTCCAGCTTCACTATAACACTGTACCCGTTTTTGGCTTCAGATTCACTACAACCACCCATCTTTTTTTCTTGAATTTCAATAATATGTATTCCTTCTATAGAATCTGTGCCATTAATTATTTGTTCCCAAGCAAAATTCCTTACATTTGTCCGTACTGTTGTATTGAATCTCATTTTTTTTCTAATTTGAAGAGATCATTAAACCCTGGTATCCAACTCATTGTATAACCTCTACCTAGCTTCAATTCATCTACATATATTATAATCATATTCTTAACTGTAACATTCAAGTTATGAATTATTAACTATACCGATCCATTTTTTACAGTCATTTCAAAGATTGTTTTTTTAGAATACATATGTTTTCTTGTAAAAATCACCATGATACAAATCACTACTTGCCTGTTACTTGCATCTGTAATCTTCCATTATGGTTGTTACTTGTATCAGATCTTGGTGAGGCTGTGGCCATGACAGAGGTTTAGGCTTTAGCCTTAAAAAAAAAAGCACACAGGCAACTTACTAAAAAGTACTTAGCTCTGCATGTTAGTTTCAACTATTAAATAAAATGCTCACCTAATCAGCAAGTTACCAAATGTTAGTTAAGTATGGCAGAACGCATTATTTTGTAACACCAGTTTAAAAAACACAATTACTTTGGAAATTTGTCCCACGTTACCTTTGAGGATGCCAAGACACTTCAGTAACGCATACATCTACATAGTTTAGAGCAACTATGTAAGGCAAGGAAAAAAATTCAGCTGTGATATATCAGTATTCCTGTCTCCAGAAGGCATGCTTATGGTCTGATTTCAGAAGAGCTAAGCACTAATGACTTCAAATGAACAAAACATCTGAAAAGTTTATGTGCTTGAAAATCAAGCTGTCTCCAGAAGGATACACTCAAGCAATAACACAAGTGATTCAGACAACAAACGTTTGAATTCTATCCCTAGATTTGCAATCAGTTTTCTATACCACTGCTGTCAACCCACAAATCACTTCCCTCATCTACTGAAACACTAAGCACTTTACAAGGACCACCCCATCTTATCATTCAGCGACTAAAATAGCGTAGCTCTGATCTTAGCATGAGCGTCCCAGCACTTGAAGCACACACAGACAACATCACTCCCGTCCTCCTGAATTACTACACCTGAAACAAAGCTGGAAGTAAAATATTTTCTATTAGACAAGTAATTTTCATGAGAAAAGAATACACACATTTAAGATACACTTTCCACGATCTGGATGAACTTCCATATATTTATCTCTGTGAACATTAACTGGTATCATTAATATGGGAACAGTTGTCACCAAACCTTTTTGATTGTGCACTTCTACCAGTAAAAAATTTTTGAACACGCACCCCAAGTATGTGTGTATTTATTTATAAATTAGATATAGGCACTACTGCACCAATATATTCTGTACATTATAAAGCATATAAAAACAGAAATCAAAAAGGATGAGATAAAGATGAAGTAAACAGTATTTTTAAATAATTTTATTATTAATGGTACAAAACCCCTTTTTGCTCTCTAAAAAAAATATTAATTTTTTGAGAGCGCCATGTGATTGAATATCCTTCATGATTTTTTAAAATGTTGCCTCAACACTTTGCAATACAGTGATTTGAAGGTCTAGTTCTAAATTCAGTTTATTTCAATACTTGGTTTTAATGGCTGCCATAGCTGGAAAAGACAATTTACAAAGATATGTACATCCAAATGAAAGTGAATCACAGGCTGCATTTACTAAATCATGATACTCATTTTTCATTGTCACTAATTATATAAAGGTTTTTCTTCAAATTTGACGAGTAAATTTCCATCTTCCCTGATATCAATTAGTTGTTATTGCAAACTAAGGGAAGGTGTTGCATTTTCATATTTTTAAAAAATGGGTTCAAAACCCTCTGAAACTCTTCATTTGGAAGACTTTTAAACAGGTGAGGAAATTCTGTTTCCAAGTTTAAGTGTACAGATATGAGAGGTTTTATAGAAGACACATCTTTTCTGGCAACAAAAACACACAATGATGGAAACATTTCCAAATATCCGTTTTCAAAATGCTCTCTCCATAGCACGAGTTTCTTTCAAAAAGCAGTGACCTTGCTCATTGTTAAAACATCACCTTCACCTTGAAGGGACACGTTAAATGTCTTAATTTTTTTGAAAATATCTGTTAGTCAGCAGTATGTCACCTGTCATCAAAGAACAGGTCACCAAATTCAGAACACTCATCTTAAATGCGTAATTAATCTTTTAAGTTTTACAGCTCTCCTAAGCACTTTGCCGTGATAACCAGCGAGCCTCTGTATGGTACAAAAGATTTCCCTGGTCACTCCCCATGTCATTACAAATTATTGTAAAGATTCTACTATTTAAAGGTCTTGTTTTCAGACAATTAACCACAATGATGACATCCTGCAGCACTTTGTGCATTTCTGGCTCCAACTTCCTTGCTGCTTGCCTATGCATGCTGCAGTGAATGAATTCCATGTGTGGTGTTCTCCTTGTAACCTTACCCCAGAACCTTTTTTCCTTCAGTCAAAGCAGCCACCTCCATCAGTGGTTACATTTGCACAGTTTTTCCATTAAAAAAAATGTTGTTATAAAAGAAATCATTTACTGTTAAGAATGTATCTTCTCTGGTACATCTTTCCTTAGCGTCTTAGTTCTTTGTGTATTTCATTAACAACACTGAATCCAGCAACTACCATAAGTTGAGCCACCTTACAAACACCTATACTTCCATCCAACTGTGTAGCAAGCCTCCCACACTGTGTAATTTTTTGTAACATTTGTTTCTTCAAATCTTTGACAATGTTTTCCAGACATCTTCCAATAGTACCTGCTGACAAAGGCATGCATTTTAGTTTGTCACCGTATTGTTTTCCATGTATTATTTCAGATATTTTTACTGCAGCTGGAAGATCAAGTGTTTCCCCAATGGTACATGGCTTCCATGTCTTTTGCTATCAAGAAACCTCAAAAGAGGCTTCTAAAGATCTATCATTAAGTTTAGTGAAATCTTGTAAAGTACTGGACTGAGTATCACAGACTTCAAACATTGCTGAAAAAATTGTAGAGGTTTGTCTTCATGTTCTGGATAATTAGTTTTTAAATGCCTTGCTAATGGTGATGGCTTCATACCATCATCAGCTGATATCTCAAGGTACAATATTCTCTTAGGGTGAGGTTCATCATTAACGATAGTGGATGTACATCCGTATTTCAAATAGCCGCCTTGATAAACCCAAATTTTTTTTGCCAACATCTTGTCAGATCTAATTGCCATTGTTTTTACCTCACAATGCGGCTGACCAGGAGCTCAGACTAGAAGTAGGAGAAGCGTCAACTTTGCCATGTTCTTATTGTTCACTTGTGCTCTCATTATTAGTATTACCTTCAATCCATGGTCTCTTTGTAGGAATTTTTTTAAGCCACTTGCCCATTTTGTGAGGGTTAGTTTAGTTAAAACTAGATAATATAATCCATAAATCCACCTAACTGGGCACACATAAACTGTATACATTGCAATACACCAAAACCAAGATTTGCAATCTAGTTCTAATCATACGTTAAAAAATCAGTATAGCCATACTTTTGTAACTGAGAAATGATGATTATTTTTACTGGGGTTTTTTCCTCCTACTGTTCAACCTGCATAGATCTAAAATGCTAGGGGGGTTGGGGGGTTTTATTTGGTTGGGTGGGTGGGGTTTGTGGGTTTTTTTAACTCCACTGCTAGCATGCACAAAGTAAAATAAATACAGAAATAAAGAAATAAACTATGTCCAAGTCCTCAAGTAGACAGTTCATTGCCTAATCTCCTCAGGTTTCAGGTGCTGATCTATTTGCAAGGCATACCACCTGTCCTAACCTGAGTTTCCGGCTCTGCTTGCTAAGCTGCTAACTGCATTTGGCAAACGCGTGTTTGCCAATCTCCTGATAGCAGGGAGGTGAGAATTCACTACACTTAGCTTTGCATTTTTCCCCTTGAAGGAGAAAATGACCGTGATGCCTGCAAGAAATTATTACAATGCCAGGGAGATCCCAACAGAGGATGGATATGAAATAAAGTTAGGCTTGGAGTTGGCTGAGGGGCTGCACGTTTCTGCGATAACTACATAACCGCATCCCACATCAACAGTGCCCGTGTAAAATTAACATCCTTCCTGTAATAGAAGTCGATCTTATATTCTTGTCAATACAGTACACCGAGATACATTTACACAGCAATGATTACAGTTCCAAATTTTTATCATGTTGTAAACAAAATACTGCATTAACATGTATATCAAATACTACTTAGAAAAACAAATTAAAATATATGGAAATGCAAAAATCCATTTCAAGTTTTTTAAAGAAGTATAGCTTTTTATCAACAACACATGAAGAAAGCATGATGTCATATCTTATATACAAAAGGGCTTTACTGAACAGAGCAAATTAGTTGAACTGACTGATTCTGGTCTCATCATGTTCCAAAGATTCCAAAGCTGCAGCCCCCCTCATCCTTTTTTAATTGATTAGGAATGAAGAACTGGTTAGGAATTAAAGGGCAAGGAAACATTAAATTTTCTCTGAGTCAAAAGAAGAAAACTAATCAATTGTTTTTCCCAGTAACTTCTTTTTCAGGAATATGTCAAAAAATCTATTTGAGGCTTCAGCCATCAGTTATTCTCATCAGTAACTATCCAAATTCAGCTACTGACATTTTTTAACGAAGTTAACAGATTATTGTCTAATCAGCTCTGGTGCAGGTCGGTTCTCCTGGGAGAAGAGAGAGCCTGCTCACATCATGAAGTTTGTAATTTTCATTCAAAATCCAAAAAGCTACTCTTACCCTATTATTGAAAAAACAAACAAACAAAAGTCTTCACTGCCTGATGTACACTGGGTCACACTCCCTCCTAGTCAAACACATCATTCTTCCAGGTAAACAAAGCCTTCAGGAAGAAAATTCGGCCAAGTTACATTGTATAAGATGAATGATCTTATGTAGAGATTGGACACCTATTACTCCCTGAAGGCCGGTCTGGATATATGACAAATGCTGCTGCACAATCCAAGAAGGGAAGCCTAGCCCAAAACTTAGCCCCCCAGCCTTTGATAGGAAAATTACTACCATGATACAGCCATGCGGGGAAAGGGGGAATGGGACACAAGACAACCACCCTATTTATCACATGAAATGTTTGCGGTAGTGGTAGAAATAGTATCAGTGACATCGTGTTAGATACTAGCACTGATTGGCATATTCAAGAAAAGGACAGGACATGAAGACCACTACTGGGAGAATAAAGACAATGAAAGAGCAGTCTAAAAATAATAAAGACTGGAAGTAAACCTGCTCATCATCTATAAATACATCAGGAACGTGTAGAAAACAAAAATAAAGGCTACTGAATTAAAATAATAGTGTTGACATAAATGTTTCCAAAAACCTCAGGTTTCTGGGAGGCAAGGTTGCAGCAGAGAGAGCAAGCATATACTGTATGAAAATAAGCAAGGACAGTAGTCACAGAGCAGAGCGATTGACAGACTTGCACTAGGATGGGATTACACTATCACTCTCTTGCCTTATCAGAAGTAAAACTTTTCATAAAGTGGGAAAGATTAAAAGAAGATCTACAACTAGAAATTCTTCAAATACCGAAAAAATGGAAGTTTCAAGGACTAGCAGCCTCCTGTCATTATAAGCCAGAAGAAACTATATCTGCATGGCCAAAAATAACCAAAATTGCAACTAAACAAGTTGTCTGATCTGGATGAAGGAAGGGATGGGATGGCAATTACACGAAGTCAAGTATGATATTCATCTGGAGGACTGAGAAGTTTTCACAACCAGGGATAATGTCAAAAGCAAAATACCAATACTTTCTTGACTTAATTTGCAAGAAAGCCTACATGACAGAAACAGGTGGTGACGAAGCACTGAAAGATGAGGATTTTTTTAAATAAACAATTTTTAAAAGTTTTCTTTCAAATAATGCAAGCCCTAACCACTAGTGGGCAAAAGAACAGTATGTCCTATGGGCACTATTTAATGCTTTCTTCCATCATGTACACACTTGTTTTTCCTCAACCCTAAATCCCTTTTTCTTGTTGCTCAAAATAAATGCCCCGTTTGGCTACTGAACGTGTTGATCAAGGGTTAAAATCTTTGAGGTTATCTCTACATAATCTTAAAAAGACGATTACATACAGCAACAGAAGAGTCACCATCCTTGTAGTCATAAACTTCCTGAAAACCAGGGGATTAACTCTAACAGGGCTACAGTCACCATACATTCCCAAATATGAACTTGCTACACCTCTTTATTCAAGTTCTAGGTTAAACTTCACTGGTCTAAAGGATGTGAAGCTTTACTTTCAGAGCTGTTTCACTGACACACAGAACGCCCCCTCCCTCCCCAAAAAAAAAATAATCCTGGACACTAAAATTAATTAAGAAAGAGTCTTCAGAGCCACATAAAGATCATAGTCATCACAATGATTCTGCCTAAACCATCCTCATCATACATAACCATTACATCAACTAGAAAAGTATAATCTATTTATTAATCCCTATAACAGATACTCTAAAAATTAATATTACTTCAGTTGTATAAATAATTTTGTGTAACTACAGATCAATTAGGACAAAATAAGACCCTAGCAAAACCATGGAACGGCTGACACAGTAGTCTATTAAAAAATTAAAGGATCATTTCCTAATTCATGTGAATCAACAGTTTCACGGAAGACAGTCTAGTTAACAATAACAGCATTTATAAATTTACACTTCTGTGAAGAATTTTCTCTAAATCTCAAAATGCTATTAAAATATCATAAATAAAAGACCCACACTACTGGATATTTCATTAATTTATTTTCCAGTCTTTAGCAGGTGATTTACTTATTCATGGAATTTAAGCAGATACATTTTAAATGACATTACCCATTTGGTAATGAGTGCACCTGGTTGAGACTTACTATTTTACTATATTGAAATAAATTATAGTTTTTCTTGTGAAGCTGAAAGCTAAGAAGTATCACTGGAGCAGCAAACACCACGTATTTATAAATTGACTGATGCTTTGAATCAGTAATTGAGGAGATTTTTAATGAAGAACAAAGAAACTCTGGCATAGAAGAGTAAAACAACCAACATAGAAAGTCCTTTCCTTACTCATATGATACCACAGGAGTCAAGCTAGGAGTAAAACAAAAAAAAAAAATGTACCAAGTTTAATATAGCAGGGTCTAATTATCTAGGACATCATTTCATAACAGATGGAAAATCCCATCACACAAAACAGTTAAAATATAGGAAGAATATTAAATCTGCAGAAACAAGAAGCTACACAGCATGGCTCTGAAATTTAAATGTAAATCAGAAGATCTGCAAGTCAGGGAAGTATCAAGGGAATATTTATCCAAGAAGCACCGTCTCCCCCTCCCTCAGTTACCTACAGAAGGCCAGTTCACTAAAAAAAACACAATCAAACAAAAATAAACCCTAACCAAACAGAATGACATAGCCAGGAACTCAGAAACCATCCATAAAGCTGTGGTAGAGAATTTCACAAGCCATTGGTGGCCCTCAGAGGAAACTGACTGCAGTTTCATCTCATACAAGACAGAAGACTGAACAGAAAATAAAGAGAATTGTAATTGAAAATGACTTATATTCAATTACAATGTATTTGGGCTTATTGATGGTGCTTTAATGACCACTGATTTATTTTCTTGCTAGTCTGACGCTTCTGTTCCAGAAATAATACAGAACACGGTGGATAAGGGAAGAGAAAAAATAAACACGAACAGATTACACCATGAATGAGCACTGTTGAGTCAAAAGTCTTCCCGAATGCCCAAAACAGAAATAAGAAAACTTGAGATCTAGTTGTACAAATGCACTAAGCAAGGACAAAGTAAGTAGATGGGCAAAATGCCCAAGTATTACTAACCTCCTCACTAGCATCTTTAATTCAATTTACTCTAAGTGTAAGTAAGAATTGAGTTGGCTAGGTAAAATCACCATAATGCCATAAATACTATTTTTCCTATATCAGAGTGTATCTTCCAAACAAGAATGGAAATGCAGAAAAATCTCTTCTCAATAGATTTTTTTCTAAAGTAAGGAAGCTCATCTATTCAAGATTCTTCCTGCCCCCTCCCAAGCAAAAAGGTAGGAAAAGTTGAAGGAAGAAGGATAGGGCAGGGAAAAAATGAGCGAACTGCAGCTCTAATAAATATTTCTAGGAAGAGTCATGAGAAAACGATAATATTGACATTAGTTACTTTTCCTTGTTACAAAGTGTAAACACAAACAGAAGAAAGGCCACCTTACTTTGATTATAAAGTCCTACATGTAAGAAATCCTTAAAATAAATAAATAAATAATGAAAGTAAGTTTTAGGTTCAGATTAACAAGCTATCCAACGACACGATCACGCCTTTGTCAGTATTATTTAGTGTTGGATTACCTGAAGCTCCCACAATGCTATCACAATTCTGTTAGATGTAAAACTGAACAATGTATGCACTATAAGAGTATTAACAATGTGAATTTGCGCTCTACACTTCAGACATTCTCTTCCTGTTCTCCTGCCTCCACATACACACGCTTTTGTTTTCAAGATAGGATAACGCCGCTGGTGATGTAGATGAGAAACAAATGGATGGGCAGAGGAGAGAAATCAATTTCTCAGACAAAAAGAGCAGCTTGACCTAAGGAATGCAGAATGTGATGAGGGGGGAATTGATAAGCCAAAAGTTACACTCTCAATGGTACGTACTACTGAATGAGCTAGTAAATCTGCATGTTTGCTAACTACTAAGATCCTTGAAGCACAACTGAAGAGTGATAAAGAGGAACATCCTACCCCAGATCACTAGGCTAGAAAGTTGCCACATTAAGTGTAAAGTCAGCAGAAATCAGCAGTAACTGGAGGAAAGGCAAAGATGGCAGGGGGGGATCATGACCACTAATTCAATTCAAGACCCAAAAAGCTTGCCTCCCCACACACCTGTAAGGAGTGTGTCTGCTAATTTGCATAGCAAACAAGGTTAATTTAAGTATAACTTACCAATAACAAAATTATGGTGCAATTACTAAGCAATAAGTGTAAATTTGGGTGCGTTTTTGCTAATCATGTAACAGGATAAATATACTGTAGTTTGCGTGTGGAGTTGAGCCAGCTTTGCGGGGTATCACCTGGCTCCTGGCTTTGCCCAAATTCATAATAAAAGGAATACCTCGACTCTGTGTGAATTGCCTTGCGTATCAGGTAAAGATCCCACTTTTTGGGACAATACTAGCAAAAACCTCCTTGTTCCTTCAGTGGAAAAAGAGGGCCTGGAGGCAGGACTAGAAACACGGATGATTTCCTACTCTCCCCAACACAGAGCAACAATTCTCTTTTTCCTGAGAGATGCTCACATACAGCTGCTTTGTCACCCTGTACTGCATGGTCCACCATGGGCAAAGTCTCCCAAAAACATCCCTCCTTCCTACCCCTCACACTGTGGAAGAACAGAACAGCGACAATACTGATCTCCACAGCCTCCTGAAATCACTGGTCGCTTGTCCAAAACCTTTAGCAGTGTTGTGACAATTGGCCTTTGTACGTTATCGAAAAAGCCAGTACCATAAAAGCACAAGATAAAACCAAAAATATGTGTTATTAAGTGGTGGTAAAACCAGAAATAGAAAAAACAGAGATAGTATGGTAGCTTTTAGGATAATACAGTTCCTAAAATAGAATACTAAAGGAGTTATATAATAGTCCAAAATAAAAGCGACAGTTTTCAAAAGCACTTAAATTGTTGATATACCAAAGAAAACTTAACTTTCCACTTTTCCTCTTCAATTCTCAAAAAGGGTTTACCTTCAAGGGGGGGGAAGAAGGAAGGGGGGAAGAAGGGAGGGAGGGGAGTCATGATTCCTCTGCAATAAAATGAAAAAGTATAAGGTTGGAAGCAAGTTTCTTGATGTGAAAAGAAGAACAAAGAACAAAAACAAGAAAAGAAGCTTTTTAAATGCCTTAGGGATGGTGACTCCACCACTTCCCTGGGCAGCTTGTTCCAGTGCTTGACAACCCTTTTGGTGAAGAAATTTTTCCTAATATCAAATCTAAGAGCTACTATTAGAGATCAATTCAAAATGTTTGCAATTCTATTCTCCTTTCTGACCAAATATATGGTAACCAGGAATACACTGCAAAGCCCAGTAGGTACTTTGTTTTAGGTGTGATGGACTTTAGAGAGGGATGGAATCCACCTGTCAAATAGTGGCAAGGGAATCTTTGGCAGCAGCCTGGCCAACTTGGCAAGGTGGACTTTAAACTGAAGGACTCAGGGGGTGAGGTCCAAAGTGGCAATGCTCACACCATCACATCCAACTGGGGAATAAGCCAGGCCAACCAGAGCAGCGGCAAATGTTCCTTAATTGCCTCCCTAGATAAGAACCAGAAGGCCAAGATGCGTATGGCTATGGTGGATCCTCTTGCACCCCTCCTGGGAAACCTCCATGCTTGGATTACCTCTCTGAAAGGCCTGTACACCAATGCACACAGCATGGGGAATGAACAGGAAGAATGAGAGGTCTGTGTGTGGTTGTGGGCCATGATTTCATTGCAGTTACAGAGACATGGTAGGATAGCTTGCATGACTGGAATGCTGCCATGGATGGCTATGTACTTTTCAGGAAGGAGAGGCCAGGAAGGCAAGGTGGTGGAGTTGCTCTCTATGTAGGGAAGCAACTGGAATGTATCAAGCTCTGCCAAGGGGCAGATGAAGAAAGAATCGAGAGGTTATGGGAAAAAATTAAGGGGCGGGCTAATATGAGTGACACTGTTGTGGGTGTTTATTACAGGCCACCTGATCAGGATGAGGAAGTTGATGAGGCCTTCTACAGACAGCTGAAAGCAGCCTCACGATCACAGGCCCTGGTTATCATGGGGAACTTCAACCATCCTGATATCTGCTGGGAAGACAACATAACCAGGCACACACAGTCCAAGAGATTCCTGCAAAGCACCGATGAGAACTTTTTGACACAGGAGCCAATGAGGAGAGGTGCTCTGCTGGGCCTTGTACTAACAAAGAAGGACTGGTTGGGGATGTGAAGGCTGGGGGCAGCCTTGGCTACAGTGATCATGAGATGGTGGAGTTCAGGATCCTGCATGGAAGAAGCAGAGCAATAGGTAGGATTACAACCCTGGACTTCAGGGGAGCTAACTTTGGCCTCTTCAGGGACCTACTTGGAAGGGTCTCATGGGTTAGGGCTCTGGAAGGTAGTGGGGTCTAAGAGAGCTGGTTAATATTCAAGCACCACTTCCTCCAAGCTCAACATCAGTGCATCCCTATGAGTAAGAAATCAAGCAAAGGGGGCAGGAGACCTGCATGGATGAACAAGGAGCTTTTGGCAGAACTCAAATGCAAAAAGGAAGTTTATGGAATGTAGGAAAAGGGACAGACCACTTGGGAGGAACATAGGAATGTTGTCAGAGTATGCAGGGATAAAACGAGGAAGGCTAAGGTCCACTTGGAATTAAATCTGGTAAGGGATGACAAAGACAACAAGAAGGGCTTCTTCAAGTACATCAGCAGCAAAAGGAAGTCTAGGGAAAATGTGGGCCCGCTGTTGAATGAAGTGAGTGCCTGGATGCCTTCTTTACTTCAAGGTAGAGTTACTGAATGCCGCCTTTGTTTCAGTCTTTACTGCTAAGGCAGGCCGTCAGGAATCCCAGACCCTGGAGGTAAGAGAGGAAGCCTGGAGAAAGGGAGACTTTCCCTTGGTTGAGAAGGAACAGGTTAGAGATCATTTAAAAAAACTGGACACCCACAAATCCATACGCCCCAACAGGATGCACCCACGAGTGCTGAGGGAGCTGCTCTTGCTGAGCCACTCTCCATCATCTTTGAAAGGTCATGGAGAACAGCAGAGGTGCCTGAGGACTGCAAGAAAGCCATTGTCACTCCAGTCTTCAAAAAGGGCAAGAAGGAGGACACAGGGAACTACAAGACAGTCAGCCTCA
>NW_009614791.1:0-8139 GCF_000690535.1 Cariama cristata
TGTCTCATCGTCTCTAATGTTGAACTGTGTTGCCTGTAGAGAAGGTTGTGAACTGAAACACCACTGCAAGTTTCTTCTGATGGAGCCTGAGCTCCAGCAGAGAAATTGGCAGTTAGATTGGGAGCGGTATTTCCAGCCACAAGCTCAAAAGACAATTTTTTTCTAACGGCAGAGCTATTGGGGCTGTGATAGTCTAAGGTAAGGTAAGGTCTTTTTTTTAACCTGGCAAAAACCTCAAGCCCAAAAAAAGTAGTAAAAATTTTAGACATGCTGGGCTTTCACAGAATCTATCTTACTATGAGGAGGTAAAGAGTTCCCAATATGTGACAGCAATTTCGTCAAAAGACTTTAAGTCTTTAAAAAATGAGAGTGGAGATTGTTTCCTATTCACATGACTTGCAAATCTGGGACTTTCAGTAAACATCAGGTAGGGTTAGGCACACAGCAAAGTCATGTGAGCTGACAACACCCATGGGACTAATGATGGATGTAGGACCTGTGGGTTGGATGGAGGTTGGGAAGGTGTAGGACCAGAGGGTTGGATGGAGGGAGACATGTAAGTTGGGAAGGTGTGGGACCTGTGGATTGAACGGAGGAAGACATGTAGGTTGGGAAGGTGTAGGACCTGAGGGTTGGATGGAGGGAGACATGTAAGTTGGGAAGGTGTGGGACCTGTGGATTGAACGGAGGAAGACATGTAGGTTGGGAAGGTGTAGGACCTGAGGGTTGGATGGAGGGAGACATGTAAGTTGGGAAGGTGTGGGACCTGTGGATTGAACGGAGGAAGACATGTAGGTTGGGAAGGTGTAGGACCTGTGGGTTGGATGGAGGGAGACATGTAGGCTGGGAAGGTGTAGGACCTGTGGGTTGGATGGAGAAAGACATGTAAGTTGGGAAGGTGTGGGACCTGTGGGTTGGATGGAGGAAGACATGTAGGTTGGGAAGGTGTAGGACCTGTGGGTTGGACGGAGGAAGACATGTAGGTTGGGAAGGTGTAGGACCTGTGGGTTGGATATAGAGGCTGTAGGTTAGGATAGCCTTGGAGGCTGGATTCACCCATGTGTCCCCAAGAGCAAAAGGGTCCTCCACCATCTTATTGCTAATTTCCTGAGCCACCACAGCTTATTGTCCATGGTCCTAATGCTCCTAGGGCAAGAGGTCTGTCCTAGGGCCCGGCTGGTCTAATCACGTTCTCCTCCAGACCATGGCAGTGTTCCCACTGACTTCAGTGAGAACAAGGACCCAGCCTTTGTCTGACACCTTTGATATTTTCTGTGACTGAAAGGAGTTATTTTTGTGTAAGGAAGGTCAAAGTGAGAGCAGGCACGTGGGAGGGGAGGGTGGACAACTTCAAAGCTCAGCTCTGAAGTCTTTACGGGCGGGAACCCACAGAGCCATGTGGAGATAGCCAAAGCAGCGCCAAGCAACCTCACTTTGAAGGAGGATCCTGAATGCTATTTTTATGATGGAAAGGTCCTTGAAGAAGGTTTCATAACTCCCCAGAGGGTCTCAGTCACTCGGCTTGCTCCTTCTCCACAGTAAGTTCAGCCCCATCTCCTCACTCCGGGCGGCTGCGGTGTGATTCTGCATTATCCAGACGAGTTGGGGGATACAAATCAGATCGTAGCACGTATTTGCTTTTTTACAGTTCCCTTAGCACAAGGCATGAGCACCTGGTGGCATGTATGAAGCCACCATGCTGGCCTTGCTGACCAAGGATGATGGCTATGGAGGCTGAGCGTGGTCCCCTGCCTGGACTGAGCCCGTGGCTGACACACGGCAGGGTTTCATGGCTACGTGCACGTGTGCAATGCCACGTTCGGTGACACAACTGAATATTGTAGCCATTAAACTGTTTCCTATAAGAAGTAACAACCCGTCCTGCTGGTTCAAACCCATGAGTGGTACTTGCGATCCCCGCATAATGACTTTAATAAAGTTTGCCATTAACTACACACTTGATGTTTTAAGCAGAGGGAGGAAAACCTTCCTCGCAGCTATTAACCCTGCAGTTGGGATGTCTGCTTGACTAAGTCTTCTCTACTCTGTCCAAGGAATGATTATTAGGAACATAAATTTGACTGAAACATCAAAAGCAATCCCTTCCTCCGTTTGCTATTGGCACCTTGCATGAGTCATGCTGGCAATCTGAGATTTCAAAAGGAGCCAGAAATTCAGGAGTGGAGGGGGAAGGGAAGCTATTGCTTTGGGTTTTTTTTGCAAGAGAGATGACAAAGAAAATTAATTTCACTGTGGAGCGTCTGTCAACTGCAAATTGTTGATATTTGGGGCAGACGTGTAACACCTGCTAAGAAACAAGTGCTCAGTTTGTAAGGGCTGATCTTGGTGAAGGTTGCAGGAGAGCAGGGAGCAGGGATGTTTCAAGGCGAGAGGTCTGCATGGAGCAGAAACTCCTGGGGAAGCGATGGCCCCTGGAGCAGGGAGGTGCAGGATGCCACCAGGGCACCGGCTCTGAGCGAAGAGCAGCATGGAGGCCTTTCTATCTTCCTTTCAGTCTTACTCCAGACATGAACCTTTTGAAATCTGCTTTGATACCTCCTGGGTTTGCTCCTCAACGTTCCCTTGACTCTCCAGTTCTCTGTAGGGTGGCTTTCTGAGCCGGTGGTAGGACCTGGGGGCAGGACCTGGGATCTTGCTGCTGCTGCAAGCTTGTCCACCTCCCTCTCCACTCTATCAGGGCTCCGAGGGAGTTCAGTTCACACCTGCCCCTGCAACGTGTCACGGTCCCACTCTCCTCCGGAGACCAAGCATCTTCCTTGGGTGGCAATATTACACATACTTCTACAACACACAACGGCAGCAGACGACCGTACTGCTTGCAGGGAGAAGGTGAATGTCATGGTCAAGATATGACGTGGGAGACGTGGTCTGCTGGGGCTTGTAAGAAAAGTAGAAAAGTAGAAAAAGTAGAAAAACAAGGCTACAGTTCCCGTTAAATGCTACCATTCATTTTTCTGCTGATGTGTTTCAGGTTTGGGCTGAAGAATGAGAACATTTTTTTGCTTCAGGGCACTCGCAATTTGCTGGTTTGGCTCCCTTTCCCCTGCATTAATACTTGTGCTGGTTGCTAGACAAACAAAAACCTCACAGACACTTTCAATCTCAGCTCGGTTTAGCTGAGACCCCAGTTTTCCATTTAAAATAAAGCTTCCAAGTGAGAACTTATTGTGCAAACTATCACCTATCGGCTTCTGCAAGGGAGGAATTAAATTCTGCCAGGTTCCCCTGCTCCTGATTGCTGTCGGAGACCAGCAGCAGAGAAAAGCAACCCAGGACACACGGAGCACTGGGGAGTTGTCCATCGGTGAGCAGACCCCCGCCTCTGCCCATCCCCTGCTTGTTTGCCCAGCTCACTCACCGATGTGCCTCTTGCTCCCTCTGAAATGGTCCCTGTCCCTTTGGCATTGCCCCCCGCCGGCGTAGAATTAAACTCACTCGTTGGCAGACGTTATTTTCCTCCCCTTGGATGGTTATCCAGCTATAGCTTTGGGAAATATTAATTGCCGAAACTTTTGCCTTGAAAACTGATTCCTTGGAAAATTAATTCCCTCGAAGCCGCTTTAAGCAGGCAATTAGCCTCACGAAGGTGGGCTGCCCACAAAGTCAAGTGAAAGACCACACGGTGCCTTTTGCAGCTCTCTGAGTCCCTCCCAGAGCCCCCAGCACCCACACCAGCCCAGGCAATGCCAGGAACAATGTACCTGGGAAGGGGATCTCTTGAACCCTGCTCCGGTGGTGAGTACTGGGTGGGAAACCCACTTGGCCAGCACAGCATCAAGTGGTTCTTGAAATGGGAGCGGGATGCCCAAGAGCTGAGTTATCTGGAGAGAGTGAATTATCTCGGTTATCGGCTGGGGGAGACAGTCTGTCTCTCCTTGCATCCATAAATCCTGCGAGCTCGGGTTCCTCCCTGTTTATCTGAAGGCAAGGCCCTCTTCCAAACCCTCCCCGAGATGCCTGGTGCCAGCTGATTTGGGCAAGAGGATAAGGAAGGTGATACTTTCTCCAGCTTCAGTAAAAGCAGGGCTGAGCTTGGGCTATTTTTGACCGCTCTCTTTCCTGCTGCTCAGTCATCACTGCAAGAAGATTTTTGCCTTGGTGTGAATGCAGACGCAAAGCCTTTCCTGAAAAACCTCTCTTGGGAGGTGTAAATTTTATTGCACAGAAAGCCTGGCGGTGAAGCGGTGAAACACTGTAAGTAAACTGCGAGCATCCTGGGCAGGCACCCAAAGCGTTGTCAGCAATAGAACCGGGGAGGGGGACGATGGCATTCACTCCGTGCCGTCCCTGATGCCTCGCGGGTGGAAGAGATGGTACCTGGCAGAGGTTTCATAAATCCGATCCCTCCAGTGGGTGACAGGAGGAGACAGATGGAAGTCATTTAAAACGATTGCATTTTCTCTCTCCCGGGCTTTTTGTTATCCACCCTCCGCACACCTCACTCGAGCTCTGCATGCTGGAACTGCTGTTGCTGGAATAAAACACTTGGGCTGGCTGCAGTCCCACCGGGGGATGAACAGGAGCACCAGGGTGCACAGTTTCTGGGTGACGTAGCGTTTTCCAAGGTGCTAGAGCAGGTACAGCCATTCCCTCAACACCAAGGGAATCTTTGCATCCATTCTGAGATCAAGCAAATCTCGTACGCGACCGAACCGGAGCTCCTACGGACAACCCAGTCTTCTGCACGACCTCGTGCAATGCAATAGCACTGAGATAACTGCAGTAAGCCCCTTGAAGGAAGCAAACAAAAAGCTTTTGGGCTGCAAAACTTAAAAAAAAAAAATAAATAATTAGTAGGCACACCTTTTGTTCCAAGACATGGAAAACTACTCGCCAGAGGAGTGGTGTAATGGGGGAATCAACACAAGCCACCTGCAAACGTGGCAGTTGTGTGCTTCCTGCAGGCTGCTAAAACCTGGGGACCGAACCCCTGCTCCTCAGCCACGAAAGCCCATTTCCATCAGCTCAGAGTTCAAGCCCACAAAGCGAACGGAGACCCGGCCTGGGGGCTGTGAAGTGCAAACCGTGTGGTTAGGGGCTGACAAAGGACCCCCAGATGACCACAAGAGCATCATCTGTACAGAGGCAGGATTTGAGGTCCTGGTTCTCCAACGTATATCTCAGCAGGCTTCCCAAGTGCTCTTTCCTCCAACAGGACCACTCACATTCTTCAGTGATTTGCTGAGCTATGGCATGTATTAGTTTCCTGAAGGATTCATGTGCTTGGCAAGGGAGGTTTAGAAGCAATTTCTTTTTTTTATTGCATTTTTTTACTTATTGTTCTTCACGCTGCTAATAAATAAGTACATTCCAGAGGCTTGACATCACTTAAGAGAAAAAGAATGAAGGTAGGAAATGAAAACACAAGGAAAGCAGAGCCATGGGCAGAAGCATTGCTCCTTGCCTTATTTCTCAGCCAATTTTCCAAATGCCAGGCTTTTTCAGGATTATCTGTATCATAAGTCAAGCAAACGTCTTTCCATTGTATGGCTCTTGAGCAGCTGAAATATCTCCTTCACCTGAGGTCACAGCAAGCAGAGGTAAATATAATATTTAATAAAAAATAATGGAACTTTTTAGGAGACACCAGTGCTCCATTTCTGGTTTTGATAAGAAGGGATGGAGAGCTGGCACCGGCTCTGGGTTCCAGCAGCTCAGAGGTGCTCTGATGTACAAACCTGGCTTTTGTGTAACCCAAGAAAAAGAGACACTTTTGGAAATCAAGGCTGTTTTGAAATCTCAACAGGCAGCAGAATCGAGGGCAGGCGTATTTGGATTTAAATTAACAGGTATTCTACTGCTTTTATCCATGGAAAAGTCCTTAGCCAAACTGGTGAGAACCACCACGTTACTAGAGGTTGCAAGATTAAACTCTAAATGAGTTTTTAAAATGAATTCCCTTGCTTCAGGGCATGAGCTAGCGAAGACGTGGAAGAAACTCTCTCAGGACAGTCATTCCATGCCTGCCCACTTCCAAATTTTTTATACCTTTTTTGGAGGCATGGCACCGGGCTGATGATGCCAGCAGTCTCGGGGGATTTGAGAGATATTCAACTATGGATTATTGTGTGTCTTTTTCTAAAGGCTTCTCTGCAAGCCGTTGGCAGGAAGGGTTCATGGAGAACTGCATTTAACGGAGTTTTTTGACTGCTGTGCTTCTCATCTGTTAGCTAATGAGCTGCCACAAGCTCAGATTCAAACCAGGACCGGGCAGTGCTTTATTTCAGTTAAATGAAACGTGAGAACAGCATTTTGGTACTTCCAACTCCAAATCAACGGCACGGTGTTGATTACTGAAGGAAATAAATTAAGCATTTGGACCTTGATTCAACAGTGAATTTAAGTATATGCCTACGTTTAAGCCTGTAACAGCAGCAGGGCTATTCCTAAACTGAAAAGGAGGTGAAGGTTTAATTACGCTGCTGAATCAAGGGCTTCCAGTGTGGAGAAACTCGAATGTTAAATGTCAGCGTGAAGGCAGATTCCTATGGCCGGTTACAAATCGCTAGGATTTATAATCACTTTATATCCTGGAAACGCTGACAGCTTTAAATATAGCACCATGGCTGTGATAAATTGTTGGCATTTTTTTCTTGTTAGCCTTTTGTAACTAAATTTAAGGTATCCATTTCAGCATGATCCAATTATGGAAGCGTAATCGGAACGGCTCCCCATGCGAGAGGCCACATCTATTTTTGTCCATGAAGATTAAGTCTGCATTTCTGAGCTCATGATTTATGTCAGACTTTAAATTAATAATCAGGCATCTATCCGCAGGCAAATATTTGTATTGCAAGACCCATTCAGCACGGACTCAACAACCAGCCAAGGCTTCCCGAGCAGCCAAGGTTCAGTTACAACGGCAGCACAGATCCTGTTTCAAACATCACCTGGCCTTGCACAATTATCATCAACGCCTCCTTGCTAAGGAGAGTCTGAAACTAAGAGCACCTCAGCTTAAACTATTGAACCCCAAAAGATTCATGCGTGAGACCAAAAAAAAAAAGGCCGTATTTCGGTTAGATTTCAGCCAGACCGCACCCTCGCCTCCGTTGCCGATGGGGAAATTTCCACAAATATTTCCAGTGACAAAATGCAGGTGTCCCGCCGTTGTGGGCTCAAGCGAGCAGCTGAGTATGCACAGATACGACCACACGTACAGACCCAAGGGAGGTGCAAAGCTGAAAGGGAGAAGGCTAAATCCTCGCCATGCCGTTACCTAGCAGAGACGCGAGTCTGGGGACACAGCAGATGTGAGATGAAGTCCCACTTCTCCCTTGGCTTTTTGGGCACTCACGCTCTCCTGTATTAATCAGTGGAAAATACACTGATTTCCTTTGCAAAGTGCTTTGAGACCTGCTGATGGTAGAAAAAACGTAAGAGCCAAGCACTGTTGTCATGACCCGAGTTGAAGAAACCTTCTCCAATTACTCTTGTCTACAGCAGCTTGTCCTGTAGTCAAAGGCTTTTTTTTTTTTTTTTTTTCCCAAGTATTTGGGGCTGTTGCAGCTTCAGCTTACATGTGGAAATGTACATTCAGGTTTTTCTTCTCTCAGGTCGGTAATGCTTCCAAATAAGCAGAACCTCCTGAGAAATACCCAAAAGAAACTAGAGGACTTCCACCTTAATCTGACAGCAAAACTAGATAGTAGGTGACAAACACTGAAGGACAAAACCACTTAAGCACCAAATTCTTTAGGGAAATCAAGACAAAAAAAGTCATATTTCACATGCGATTCCCTAAGAGGGTCTACTCTGAGTCCGGGAAATAATTTTGCAATTGGTAAATAACTCGGTGTCACAAGTGCCGCACAGCTTCTTTCCCTGAGCTGTTCGGTAGATGTAGACAGAGGAGAGGAGCTTTGGAGAAACACCAGCCTTTGCTGGGACGTGCGTCGTCACCTTACATTGCGTCTGAACAGATGGCAAAGCTGCTCAAGGCAGGGCACGGATCAGAAGATTAAAAGGCACCACTTTCACTGAATGCCATGCATGACCTGCCTGGTTAAACGAACCTCACGCACAGGACAAACAGTTCCTGCTTCCTCTTCCCGTTGCCCAGAAGTTTGCACGTCCACCCACGGTACTCAACGTTGGCCTGAGATGGAGAGCAGGAAT
>NW_009614791.1:8170-24324 GCF_000690535.1 Cariama cristata
TGCCAATCAAGGAGTGTGTTTGCAGCTTCTCGTGGGGCACGTTCGGATCTGTGTGGCACCGAGTGCCGTGCAGCAAGGTGGGATACAGCAATACCTGGGTACAAACCTGCCAGCAACTGGGCTGGAAAGGGATGCTCCCAGTTAGTGGAGTTGGAAGATGCCATGAGGAGTCATGTCAATGTCCATGGGTAACCTGTAAGCTCTGTTTACAGCATTTCTGAAAGAAATTCCCTTGTTAGCTTTGTAAATAGGGGCTTGTTTCACCTACTTGGTTCTGGATGGCAGCACAAGCTCCCCATCCTGCAAAGGCTGTGACTCCTCAGGGACCAACGCTATGTCCACAGAGCTGCAGGAGAGCCAGCCTAAGCTGACGTTCACCTCAAGTCCACTCGGTCTCAGGGTGAAGGTTTTAGGCGAGCACGTGGGAAGGCAGAAAACTCCAGCCCTACTCTTTCATCCTGGTCCAAGCCTGCTTGTGCAAGTCCTCTGCTATGTATCCCACGGGGACTTTCAGAAGCATCCAACAGCTGATGTCTGGGAAGTGTCTGAGCTGGGCTCCTCATCGCCGTAATGCAGAAACAAGCACACAGGGCGGGGATGGTAGGAGGTCTGAACCTGCTGCTCCTCATTGCCATAATGCAGAAACAAGCACACAGGACGGGGATGGTAGGAGGTCTGAACATGCTCCCTGATCCACATATCCCAAAGGAGATGCAGGATGAGTGCTGACTGAGTACCTCACCATGGACAAGGGCAGCACAGGGAGCAGGATCTGGGTCTCCCAAGTCCCAGAGCAGCACGTTAATCTCTGTGCCATCCTTCCTCTCAAATGGCTGAGCTCAGCCAAAGCTAGGAGGCTTGCATCTAGTTTGCTCTCATTCTCTTTGCCCTGGCATGCCCCCATCACTAAAAAAGCCAACATGTCCGTTATAAAGCTCACGTTGAGTGCTTTGCTGTTAGGGAATCCAGATTGGCTGTGGTTTTCAGCAAGCTCTTAAAAACTTGACCAGCCATTGATTATAAAGCTCACGCTGAGTGCTTTGCTGTTAGGGAATCCAGATCAGCTGTGGTTTTCGGCAAGCTCTTAAAAACTTGACCAGCCATTGACTGAGGAGATGCTTCTTGCTAGCCCTACAAAAAACTGCAAGCCAAAATCTGAGTTACGGCACCTCAGCATCTCCCCAGCACTATTTTCAGCACAGATCACCCCAGGGTACACAAAAGAGCCTTGTTCCCCTCCACGGTCCCTTTCCACCCACTGTGGGGTTGCAGAGATCAGCCCCAGACAGAATAAGATGAAGGTCTAAGTGTGGCCGTGGGCATCGCTTCAAAGGCTACACAAAAGCACTGAGAGATGCAGTTCATTTGCTCCATGGCTTTGCTCAGCCTCCAGCAGGCCTAAAGCTCCTGCTGGTCACAGCAATCTGGGCAGCAGCTTTTACTATCACTGCAATTAAGTTCAGCTCATTTCTCCTTAAGCCAGGCCCCTACGTCCTGTGGACCCCTGGCAATACAAGAGCACCGTGGATAGGGAGGCGGGGGGAAGAAATTGGATACAGACCAAGCTGCGTTTGGAGTTGAGATGAGGACCATAACTCGGCTGGCAACGTGTTGGAGGTAATTGCTAGTTCACAGCCTGAAATGTGCCTGCTTTACACTTGCAGATAAGCTGCCTTGTCCCTTTGTGTGGGGATACGGCGGATACAGCAGCACAGCGCAAATCAGCCACTTCTTTTTCAATAGCTCTCGCCAGCATTCATGCAGCCCCCGTGGCATGGTGTTCCTGAGCCTCCTCCTTTCAATTCTGCAGGCACCTGCCTTATTCAGGGTCTGAGTTGCTCCGGAGGGGTTGGAAGAAGACGCCTCTTGTTACCAGAGTGGAAGGATGCTCAGTGCAAGCTGAGGACTGATGGGAGGAAGAGAGAAGCAGTGCCCCAGCTTCCAGTGCCAACTGGACCGCATCTCTGTTGGTGCCGCCACGATCTTCTACATCCTAGGCAAGTCTCTGAGCCTCCAAAATCAATTCTTTCAGAAAGACCAGTAAGAAAACCCAGGGGACACAGGTTCAGCTGTGCTGCTGGCTGGATCTGGGGCATGGAGCCACTGTAGCCCCCCTCCCCGCTCAGGCTACCAGATCTGGCCCCGCTCCCTGGCAGTCCGACCTCCTAAAAACTTCACCAGGACTTCAGCTGTCCATGACCACATGGGTAATCATCTCACACAGCCCTGTAGTTCCTATGCCGGCATCCCCAACGTGCTTTCAGAGGCCTTTGACCCCCCTCTTTTTGCTGTCACTGCCTTGCCTAGCAGAAGCCTAGATATGCCGAGAGTCACTCAGATGCCACATTGAACTCTTGTGGACCCATTTGAGATGGGTAGGGCTCCATTTCGTTGCTACCAGCCCCGTCCCCCACGTCACTAAGGTGGACGGTCTTATCAGTCATGAAGTTAACGATGCTTTGAATTACATCTGCACGTTCCTCTCCATTGACTTGGGACCGTGGAAGTGTTCATCTGCTCTATTTCTGCTTTTCCTCTTGGATTTTTCTCTGGGAACCATCGGCTTCCTTTAAGACATTTTCACATGTCCACACGGCGGGAGGTTCTTTGTCAAAAATGACATAATCCATAGTGGTACTACCTTGTTTGCAGAGCCTGGCAGCCCAACACGAATCTGAGAGCCACACAGCCTTACCTGTGCATCTCAGGGGGTTCCCCAGGCTGCAGCAGAGATTAATTAAGTGGTCAGTAAACACCGCAGCCCTCCCCAGCCTGGCAGCCGGAGCAGAAGGCTGACTGCGGGGATGGTGAGTGATCAGTATCTTATCAGGCGATATGAGGCCAGTTTGGGGTTCATTAAGGAAATCTATCCTCTGCTACAGAGATAAGAAAGAGGGGTTGGACAAAGGGAACAAGGACAGCATCAGTCGTGGTTTCAGTTTGGCTCTCTGCAGCACTCTTAAGGGAGGAGAAGCCCTGGAGCCATGCAAGGGACATGTCGCTGGCAGGGACCTGGGGCTGGCAATTAAAACCTTGCCACCAAGTAATGGAAACTCATTAAAGGTACCTGCTGTCATCTGAGTTCTCGACCCTCAGTACCCATGAGGGTGAGAAAACAGGAGTGTCAAAAGCACCGTGCACCAAGCCTGGGTTAGAAGCTTCATGAGGAAGGGATCACCAGCAGTTCCCACTCCTCCCCAGTGCTACCAGTGCAGCAGATCCCAGCCTGGCTGGTGGCTGTGTCCCATCCTCCCTGGAGGAGCACATGTTTGGGAAACTTGGCCGCACGGATGTCCCATCAGCCAGGAAACACAGTCCTCCTCTCCGATGCTCAGCCCCTTACGCCTGTGTACATCGCTCAAAGCCTGCTCTAATGTGTCCTGCACCTGAGAAAACTCAGGAGAGCATCGTGTTTCCAGAGGTCCTGGGGCCAGGCCCTTCAGAGGCCGCTGTGTTTTCTTTTCACCGTGCTGTTTTACACTGCGCAGGGTAGGTTAACAGCCATTTCAGCCAGGCAGGGAGTTAACCCGGAGTCTGAGAAAGAATTCCCTGATCCAAAAAAAATGCAATGATGGTGAAAAGAGACCCATTTCCCCAGAACTCAATTCATAACTGCAAAGAGGTTCCCAAGGTACTTTGCCGAAAACGAATTGGTGAGCTCAGCATTAGACTGTCACAGATGTTAAAGTCACTGCTGCAAAGAGAAAACCCTCCAGACTGATGCTTCCATCGGTTCATCCTGCTGCTGAAGGGAGCTGCAAGTTACCAGCTCGCAGCCCAACCTGTCCCCAGGCACTGCGGGGAAGCGCGGAGCGGCATTGCCCTCGGGTGTCCCCAGCTGACCCCAATCAGTTCAATATAATATATTCATCATTCCTCACTGCTTATTAACATCATTAATGCGGCAGAGCCCACGAGTCCTGCGACATCACTTCACCCTCCATCTGCTCACCCCGCAGCGGTACGGTTTTCTCCCCTTTTTTCACACCGCCTTCATTCCCATCGCACTTAACTTAACGTCTTCCCCTTCCTCCTTTCTCACCCTGTCTGGTGACAAACCAAAACCCAGCATGGTTCATATCAAGGTCAAAACTGGCTGGCAGACTTGAAAAGGTGGGCAAACATTTGCTACAAGACAGCCTGACACTGGTGGGGACAGATGACAGCAGCAATTTAGTTTTTTCCACATAGGAGACTGAGAGATAGTATTTTTTTCCCAGGTATTCCTAACTCAGGGCAATGCTGGTGATGTTTTCCATCTCCAGCTTGTTTGAGGGTTCCAGAGACAAGCTCATTTGGTGGCACTGCCCTTATTTCTTACGGGCCCATCGTTAGTGAAAAGTCATGTTAAACAGCAAAAAGTGTGATGCTTTTCTTCCCTTAAGGATGAACGGAGGGTTTCTCACCTCCGCTCAGAGCCTAAACGCAGCAGCACTGAAAGAATGCGCCCGGACAAGCTGCAAAGTTTGCAAGGCTGATATTAAAAAGCAAACCCAAAGATACCTCAAGGCATAAGGGAGCCCACAGCTCCCTGACCCTGGGACACAGGCAGCACCGTTGGAGCAGCAGTGCTGAGTCCCGCTGTGATTTTCAAACAGCTCATTTATTCTGTCCTCACTGCTAGACTCAGCAATCGTTCATCCTTGGTTTTCCCAGCTCAGGGCACGCAGCCTTTCCTTTACCCTCTCACAAATCTTGCTGTGCAAGCGGCGAAACGTGCCCAGGCAGCAGGGACACAGTCCCTGGCTCTGCGCAGAAATCCAAGGCTTCGGGGGCATTTACAAAGCTCTGCTTGATTTTAAAACGGGCTCTTCCCTGACCCTTTGTAGCTCCTTGTTGGTCAACCCATCCCATAAAATGCAGGCACCGTTCGGAGACGGTCTGCTGCACAGACCCAGGCTGGGCTTAATTTTCAACTTGTAAAGCAAGGAAGCAGAAAGAATCACTGAACCCTTTCCTTTGGGTAAGAGATTTCTCACGGACGTAGCCAGGCTCCTGTTAGAGCTGAATTACTAAGTCAAGCTCTGAAGAGCATCATAGGACACCTGCATCACTGCCAAGCAAGTCTACAAGAACTGGGGAAGAGCACAGACCCATCATCGTTGCTTCTTACCAGCTCAGGGATACAAACCCTTCCCCTGAAAAGCCATTGCACGCTCAGAGTGCACAATTCGGCCTCGGGAGCATTTATCAGACAGCCCCAGGGCTCTGTGATGCTTTTTCATCTCCTTTGCGCCATGCGTGAATGGTGAGAACTGCGGTTCTGCAGGAACGGGGCCAAAGAAGCCCTTTGAGGGGCTGCAGAAGCCTGCGGAGCCAGGCGTGACCTTGAAGATCTGGCTGAAACGATGCCAAGAGAGCTCACACGTACTGCCCTCTCTTCATGATAAAAAACACTTTTTTTTCTAATAAACAACCGCTTCAAAGAAGAAATAACCCACAGAGTAATTTCTACTCCAAGATTCCCGTTGTTAACTAATTTCAGCTTCAAGAAAGATTAGGGTGACATCTCATTTTGGAATAACATCTGCCCCTTAGCGCCAAGTCCTTTCAAACTACTACGGCGAATAGCAATAACTGCAGAGCTCCAGCAAATCTAACTTTGATAAAAGCCCAGCTTCCCTGGCATATGGACAGTAGGGAAAAAAAATAGCAAATGCAGAAAGCAAGCAATCAGCGCAGAGTTTATTTTAATAAACTCTTGCGAGTTAAATAATCTCAGCTCTGATTAGCACTGGAGATTAAAAAATGTAAATATTTACCAGAACATCTTCAATATCCTCCTAGAGTCAAAAGGCCAATTTCTGCATGCAGCGTGTCAGTACTACTTGTTATCGCAAGCTCTGAGCTTTCAGCGCTCTCAAACGACTGTGGAATTATGCAAGGAGCTTAAATATAATTATATTTATTACAAAGGCAAAGTATTACAGTTTTATTTGCTTTCTGTTCCAAGTCTAAGGTTTCTATGCTTTCTTCCTCCCGTGTGAGACTCAGAAATCTCCTTTAACAAAAGCTGTGATTCCCACTTCGCTCGAGGAGCTGGATTTAAGGAAAAATAGCAAGCTTCACGATGCCCGCAGTAAATCAGGGCTGCGAGACCTACTGTTAAGTCGCCCATTGGCTTCAGGATGGCTGCCTTTGATTCTCCTTCACTTCAGCAACCTTTCGTTCCAGCCCAGCATGTCTGCACACAAGCCTGCCAGTCACCTGCTTTTCTACTTCGGGAGGTCGGCGGAGGTGAGGACCGGCTATTTGTATCCCCGTCACGCACACAAAAGAAAAAAAAAAAATTCCTTACTTGCCTCATTTCACCATGAGTTTCAAGCAGACACCTCAGGTCTTTGCAAACATTCATCCAGAGCTAGAACATAGCATGGGCTTGCTCTGCCGTGAAGGAACATCTGCCCTGGATTGCTGGTGACACTGGTTCCCAGTAAGCTCTGGATGTTGAGTCACATCGAAAAGAAACCAGCTGCCTGGCTCCTTCACCAGCTTACTAAGTACCTTATTCGAGGAGGCTTAAAGCTAGTCTTAATTAACACAAGTGCTATGAATGGGCTAGACCCTGTCTTGCCCTCGGTAATAGAATTGCATCTCAAATGCCCCACTACAGACACAGAACCTGGTGTGTGAATTTGGGGTAGACTATGAATTTGAGGTGAAGCAAAAGGAGCAGTCTCTCCCTGCTTACATGTTAGCATCTTTCTGCTGTGTTCCCATCTTTCTGCTGTGTTCCCATCTTTCTGCTGTGTTCCCACCTGTCTTTCAATGCACAATTCCCAATTTCAGTACTGCACAAGCAGTAGATCAAGATGCCACCTGCCTTTTGGTCCAGGCCTCCAAACTCACCCTCCAGGGCCATTCACCCCCAGGATGGAAGGCTTTGAGCTACCGCTCTCGCTACTGGGATTAGGTTGCTTCTGGAACCCCACTCTTCTCTTCCTTGACCCCCTTGTGCTCACGCACCTTGCTCCTTTAACATCTCCACGGTGGAGTTGGGTCTGTCGCTGATGGAGAAAACTGGGACTCTGCTTAGCAAACCCATTGCTGGCCTAAGGAGACATGAAAGCTGTGCAATCAGGGAGTGACATGGAGCGATAAAGCCAAACTGAGGGAGCAAAGAGGCATTTAATTGCTTCAAAAAGCCTGGTAGATGCCATGGCCTGGGTCTCACCCAGGGAAGAAGGGAGGCTTTCCTCCCTTCCAGTTCGTGAGAAATGCCAGCAAGGACCTTCCCTGGAAGCAGGGTCAAACCAATCTGACTGGGTGAGCAGTTGTAATTGTGGTTCTTAATTCATGCAGTGAACAAAGATGTGGTGTTTACTTTGGGCAGGAGATGCCTCTTCACTTTCCCAGCCCTCTCTCAATCTAATGGGAGATACACACTGGGACTTCTCCTGCACTGGGACATCTGCACTGGGACCACAGGTGATGCTGTCTTGGTGCCAGCGGTGCAACGATGGCAAATCCATGCACACTGCAGGTTTGCCTCCATGTTTCAGGACCAAGGGATTTCCCCTCTGTTTCACAGCAGCCAACACTTTTGACCCTTGAGGGATGATGTTCCTGGCCTGCAGAGGCGGGCAAAGCTGAGGAGAGGATGCGAGCTGCCGGGGCAGAGCCCTGCCTGTACATCTGCCCAATCTCTCCCAAGCACAAGCAAGGATCCCGAGATTCATGCCTCCTTCAGGCACGCCTGGTGTTTATACAGCAATTAATCCATTAGCTGACGTGGCGTTTATTAAGCCATGAGTCACCCGGCAGGCTGTGAGCCGCAGTGCTGTGCGAAAAGTGGTCCTGCCCGGCCATTTCAGTGCTCCACCAGCAAGTGTGTGGGTTGGTCCATATTGGAAACACTCGGCACCTCCAACAATGCCGTTGCCTGCTTTCAGTGCCTCCGATGGAAGGGAAAGCCCTGCTTTTTGGGGCATGGTGCAGCAGACGTTCGTGGAGGGGCTCAGCAAGATACAGGTCTTCTCCAACTGCATTTTGGCACCTCTTCCCGTGCCCTTGCTCTTACAAACTGGGAGGAAAAATTAAGTCAGATAGACTGGAAGCAATTCTTAATAAGCCTGTAAAAGCCACCAGCTTGCTGGGATTTAAGAGGCAGAAACTACAGATAAGAGGCAGCACTGCAAGTCTTCCTCTTGAAAATCCCACCAACTCTCCAAGCACCACCTACAAAGACCAGGGTTGGCAGAGTTTAAAAGAAAGAGGAGGAATAAAACCCTCTTGCTGACATCCATAATGCATCAGAAAAGGTCTCCGCAAGCCTTTTTTTTTTTATAAAAATCTGTTTCGAGTTGAGATTAGCTCATGTCAATGCAAACAGAATATGCAGCGCTCTCCGAAGAGGCCGTGTGCTAAAAGTTCACACAGTCACTACTAAAAACGGTGGGTTTGCTGTCAGAAATCTTGAACTAAGAAAGAGGCATCTGAGCCAAGTGGGATTTTTGACCTGCTCTGTTGTTGGACCTCTTCCCACTTCAAGTCTTAGGCCGAGTTTCACAGCAAGCCAACCATTTGATTTGGCAGACGTGCTCGGGCCAGACCTGCCTTTTAAGTACTGCTGAGCCGTTAAAAAGAAAATACACAGCTCCACAATACAACAAAACCAGCTGTTCTTGAACGGCGATCAAGAGGGACAATAAGTCTTCTCATGTTGGGAGGAATTAGCAAGCCTTTCCTTCCCACCGAGCCAATATAAGGAAGGGAACGGCTCAGCAAAGGGCTGAGCAACGCCGGCACTCAGAGTAAACAGAGGTGAGCTGGAAAGTTGTCTCCGGACTGAGTCCTCAAACAATGGGTCCCAAAGGGAAATGGAAAAGCAAATATTAATGTTTTGCCTTTCACATGGCCCCAGAGAAAAGAGAACAATGCCTTCAGTCGGACACCACCTTGACGTCTTCCTCCTCCTCCCTTCTTACACTAAAACGTCGTCTTAGGACCCGTGATTTCTTTGGATGAAGCAAGCGATCGCTGAGGGCTGCCTGCTTTTCCCATGCCAGAGTGAAGGACGACTCAATCATAAATGTATTCCCGTGCCCCCCACCCAAAGTCATGCTCTTCCTCGTGCAGGAAAAATCAGAAGCAAATGAGTACCCCTTTGACCTTGACTGTAGCAACGAACGCCCCATCAGCTGGGGTGAGAGCAGGGCTTGGACAAAGAAACACGTGCGCCCAGCTCCTCTTCAACCTGTCTTCTCTGCCTCCGCAGAGCTGTGCAAGCCATGCTGAAATGCAGCTGGGCTCTTATCCTGGCCTAATTGTTCCAGAGACAAACGAGATCAAGAAGAAGAGGAGAGAGCCCTTGTGCTCCACCATTTGATATAGGAGGTTGTCATGGAAACCGCTGCATAATTAAAGCCTCCCTCTCCCCTCCTATATGCTTTGGTTGTGTACGAGATGGGCTGCATCATTTGGGGCTTTTCAGTTATTGTTGCTGTTGTGAAGCGAGCTGTCACAGTTTCCTCTTGAAATCAGTCTGTTTCAGCAACGTCACCATGTCTCGGAAGAGATGTAGCATTGCTAGACGTTTGCAGTCTTCAAACAGCTGTTTCAGCAACGTCACCACGTCTCGGAAGAGATGTGGCATTGCTAGACGTTTGCAGTCTTCAAACAGGACCGTTTATTTGTTGCAGGTCAGCAACCATGACTGTCCCGCACTCTCCTTTAGTCCACCTCCTCCAGAGCAGTAGCAAGGATAACTTCTGATGGTCTCCCAGGATGCAGTGCCAAGCTGGAAGAAAACCCTACCTGTTTGGACTTCAATGAATATTTAAGAGCCCAATCATGCCCAGCAGAGCAAGGCCATATAACCCCACACCACATCTGTGCTGATGCCAGTAAATTGTGCGCTGCAGGCACTTAACAACACCCAAGCCAACAGCACAGCCCAAACCTAGCAGAGATTTATTGTCCTGCCGTAAAGGAGTCGTACGGTGAAATGCTGTGGTCACCTGCCAAACTCTGAAAAGTGCCAAAGCTGTCCCAAATTGACGCTGGTGCAGAAAGCTCAGCCCTCAGATGAGGACAGATGTTGTGAATTCCTTCTTTCCACCCCCTCTACAATAGCTACTCCATGGACTGACATTGAGGGGACACCAAGGACGGTTGGGGTTCAGCTCTGGCAGAGAAACTGGGAAACCAGGGACATGCTACCTTCTTCTGCTCCAGCTAGATGGTCCACAAGCCACCTTCCCGCTGTGTGTCCCTGCTTTTGCTGCTCAGCTGAGCCAGAACGTGGATGTCCCAGTGCACAGCATGAGTTTGGTAGGGTCACCCGTCAGAGATTTCGATTAGCTGCTGCGTAAAATTAATCACCTATGTCGTCTGGGAAATAGCCATGGGTGAAAGATGGCTGGCTCTCCCTCCTAACCTTCAAAACTGGACTTTATAAAGTGATGAAGAGACTTGCGCATCCTCAGGGACATCAGGTGAAGAGGGGCTGGGATGCATTCTGCAGCCAGAGGCAATGATGTACAGGTATCTGTGCTTCCTCCTAACAAGCTGTGTTTGAGCCCCTGCAGCCTTACTTTCTGGCACATAAGGAATCTTCTAAAACAGAATGGTTTTTTTTCTTCCTTTTTCCAGATGTAGCTGAAAACTCAGGGTTTTGGTGTGTTTTTTTTCTTTTTTAAATAACCCTCCTAGCGTGGGATGAATCACTGTTTTTATCATTCCATCTCTCACATTCTTTCCCCAAATGGCTTGACTTAATAAAATCAGAAGAATATACCGAAAAGTCTCAATAGCGGTGTTTTTTTTTCTGCATAGCAGCCGGTAAATCATGTTGTACACTGTAACGGAGCAGGTTCATTAAATTGTACCGCTTTGATGTTATCTCTCTAGCTGAGCTGCAGGAAAGTCTGGGAAAACACGTGATACTTCTAGAGGAAAACACTTGTTTTGTTCATTAGTATGCATTAAAACCTGGCTGCCTAGAAGTTAGTCATCACAAAGTAAATAAAGCAGCTCTGATTTCAGGTGAAAAGCAAGCAAGAGCAATATCCATCCTAACAGGCAGGGTTAGCTGTAAGCCATCCTCAAGCTCGAGTTTTTGCCGAGACCTTCAGTAATAACGCTCTAGTGCTGACTGCTGCAAACCGTGGAGAGATCATCTTCCCACCAGCTTCTGATACAGCTTTGTACAACCCAAGGGAGATGCCGGTATCTCTTCATACCTTGCTCAGAAAAGTGCTAGGGTAGAAGTAATCTGGTGGGCCACCAAGGGTAAGGAGCAAAGCCCATGGTGGGAAGTGACCCTTCATACCCTGCTCAGAAAAGTGCTAGGGTGCTAGGGTAGAAGTAATCTGGTGGGCCACCAAGGGTAAGGAGCAAAGCCCATGGTGGGAAGTGACCACCTCCTGGCAGGAGATGAAGCAGTACAAGTGTCGGGGCAAGGCTGAATTGAGATGTTACGTCTTTGATAGAAAGACACTGGAGAAAAATCCTGCAAACAGAGTGAAAGACAAATCTCCCTCAGCTGAGGAGAACCGTAACGTTGAGCTGAGCCATGGAAAGGAGCTCCCTCGCTCCTTTGGGGCAGGCAGTCAGTAAGGGAGAAGCCTTTCCTGATTTGGGGGGAAGGTTACTTTTGAACGGCCAAACCAGGATTTTCCTGGGCCATGTTCAACGAAAAGCACCGTCTCTTTGGAGACAAACGTGGAGCTCAATCTGCAGTCGTGGAGACATGCCCAGTGTGAATGGCCCTGTGCAGTCCCTCTTTCTCCACCACATGCATCTCCTCCACCAAGATCCATGCTTGCCGGTGACACCTCTCCGGCACAACCTTACGTATGAGGGAGCAGATAGCACCCTCAGAAATGGTCTTCAAAGAGGTGAAGCCCAGATGTATGCCTTATGATTAGAAGGAGTGCCATAAAAGCAAGGAAAGAAGGAAAGGATGCTGGTGCTAGGAAAAGGCCAAGGACAAAGAGTTGGAGGAGGGAAGGTAGCGAGGAGAGGAGCACAGAGGGTCAGCACTTGGGCTGAAGGTCTCCTTATCTGGGGAAGGTGAGGAGATAGGGTTCACCATGGGGAAGGTGAGGAGATAGGGCTCACCATGGGGAAGGTGAGGAGATAGGGCTCATCATGGGGAAGGCTCCTGAGAGAGACAACAAAGAGGCACAGACATCCCAGCTGGTGGGAGAGGCGAATCGGGAGTGATGGAAAAAAAACTCTTTCCCACTGCGCGTCCGAGCTGGTGCGGAGGGTGAGGCCGTAAGGCTGCCGGTGAGCTGTGGCAGGTCACAGCTGATATTTTCCCCACCAAACACCGTGCTCAGCTTTAATGCATCTCCCGTGTTTGCAGCAAATAGAAGAGAGCCGCTGGGATGTGCTTGTTCTCTGATGGCTATCTTTCATCGCTGCAAAACACTGCATACTGCTTCAGTAATAAACAAGAAAAAAAAAGTGAGGCCGTAAGGCTGCCGGTGAGCTGTGGCAGGTCACAGCTGATATTTTCCCCACCAAACACCGTGCTCAGCTTTAATGCATCTCCCGTGTTTGCAGCAAATAGAAGAGAGCCGCTGGGATGTGCTTGTTCTCTGATGGCTATCTTTCATCGCTGCAAAACACTGCATACTGCTTCAGTAATAAACAAGAAAAAAAAAGGCAGCAAAATGACCGTTCCCCGGTCTTTATATAACAATTTATTCTACAGCCCAATTGCCGGCAGCAGGTGCGGTTACCACCAGGCTTACAGAATCTCACTCCTGGCAAAAAAAAAAAACCCAAAACACAAACCCCACAAGAACAAAAAGAACATTACAGGGCTGCACCGTCAAGTGTTCAGATATTAAATTGTGCTTGCCTCCAACAGCCTTATTTTGGGAGCCTTTAAGTGGCTCCTCAGCACTGCACAGGAGCTCCGGGCCAGAGGCAGGAAGGTGGTGGCAACGCTTACGGTGCACCCATCCCTCCCCAAGGCAGAGCTAAGAATCCTTCTTCCCCAAAGGGCTTTGTCCTTGCCCTGCTCACCTCCTGATTTCTGCAGGACCCCAGAGGTTGCAGCATCCTTTGGGTACAAGCCTTGTCCGTTCACGCATCCCGTGGGGCAGGATGGTGCGTGATAACGTGGCAAGACTATGTATCTGGAGCTGGAAAACTTCATAATCGTGGAAGATTTTAGATGTGTTGCTTCTCATCCTTGTGGGAGAAACGTGATGGCTGTAAGCAGGCTGTGCTTGTCTCTCTGAGAAAAGTCTGGATACAGGCACAGTTTCTCTCGCTCTCTGAGCGTGGTACCCAAGAGGTACCAAAAGCTGCGCTTTTCCCTTGCCAACGTACCTACGGCTGCTCTGCCGAGGTGATGCTGGAATCCTGTCCCAGAGCATCTCATCCCAGCCGCCGGCTTCCCCAAACCTTGGGCAAACCAAGAGTTTGAGAGACTCCCCAGCTCTCCATCAGCCCAATGGGTTAAAATAATGAGCAGGGAGAGAAAGAGATGGAAAACAGCACTCGCCTGGGAAACCCAACTGTACCAACACCTTCACATGTAAATGTCCTACATACATCTCTATATATGCACATAGAGTAACTCCAGCCCAATATCCAACTGTTGAATATAGCAAGAAGTAAAGGTTAGCGTGAATCTACAGCAAATTACACACGTGTGTGGTTACATCGGTATAGATAAGGCCTCTCCTCCTCACTAGCAATAAGAATGACAAAATTGTGGCATGGGAACCAATGATTCACTTACACATCTGGGAAAAAAACCCCAGGCAAATATAAAACGAGAATAAAGTCGGCAGTTTTAAATCAGTGACTCAAATCACAAGGTAAAACAGTGAGTGGGAACCTGTGATTTAAATAATTTCTTCTGACAATAAGGCAAGAAAGATACCACGTATTTTCCTAGTGGACTTTCATTACTATCACAGACTAATATATGTCTTAAATCAAAAAATCTGTTGCACTCTCTCCACCCCAAAAGCTGCTTTGCAGTTTCAACCCGTGTCTATAAAAAAGTTACTTCAAATTGTTGCCTTCTCTCATTTTTCTTTTTTTTTTTTTTTTTAAATATGAAATACCATATTTTAATACTGTCTGCTACCCCAAAAAAAATCCTAGATCATCACCTCTTCTTCTGCAGAGGCACATTCATTTTATATTTTGCTTTTCTTGCTGATGGAGGGAAAAATGCCTGGATGCAGACCCTGCTTTATTCAGCTTTAATTGTGCAAAGTCACAAACACACATAATTACAATTTCAGCGTTCAGTTTGCCTTGGGATTTGCACTCACAAGGAGGGCTGGGCTCCTTTTCTCACACGCTTAAGGAACTGAATAAATGCTTTGGTGCGGATGCCCACCTCTCTTGGGCACGCAAGCACTACCCACCCAAGCCAAGGGAATCACGCAGTTATTTTTCTTTCATTCTTGGAGTGGAAAATGATTTTTCAAGTATCTTTTCAGCCCTTCCGGGTTTCTGGAGCCATCTCCCTCCCTAGCCTTGTAGATTCTGGTGGCCTGAGCCTCCCACCCAACGTGCAGGTCAAAGACCCTGACCTGGCGGTGGTCAGAAGATAAAGAGCTCCTTGGCCAACGCATGAGCCCACGTTTGCTTTCACAGGCTGGAGGGGCCATGTTGACTTCATCTCTTCCCAACAAGGCCTTGGGCTGCAGGATAGATTGGCTCCTCTGGGAAGGAGATCACCCAGGGAGGATGCATTTCCAAGGGGCATCCCATGGGAACCAGCAGCAGACAAAACAATGGGTCCGAAGCACCTGACCATACTAATGGACATGGGATGGGAGACACTCTGTCCCAGATGTTAGTCACCTTTCTTTGCCAAATCTTGCAATTTTTAGCGAGGAAACAGTAGCTACCCACAAGAAGCTATTTATGAGCTATTTGAAGCTGGAGAACATCAGACCCTACAGCCAGCGGAGGCAGAGTTAAAATTATTGGGTGAAATCCTGGCCCTCAGAAAAGTCAACAATGTCCATTGCCTCCTGGCCAGGATTTCTTAGGCTCTGTTTTCCTTGCACCCTGCTCAGCTCCTCATGCTTTCCACTCTTTTGGCCATCCTGCAATCCCTCTATCCAGTCATCCATGCTGGAAATCACTATTGAGGAGGAAGAGATATTGATAAAAATAAGAGAAGACATTTCCAAACACCAAAGCGTTTCTGGGGTCTGGGGAAGGACGTGAAGGTGGCACTTGATTCAATTTGTCAGAGTTGTGTTTGAAAAACAAACAAAAAAACAAGAAAAAGAACTCCTTAACACTTATTAAGAGCTTTGTAATGTTTTTTTCAAAACAGAATTGTTGGCTAATTAATTTTCCATATGTATGTTTTTGGGTTTTGGTAGGTGACAACTGGCATTTGAGGAGGATTGACTGGTGCTATGAAGCAGGGGAAGCATTAAGTCAGGAAGTAAGAGAAACCTATTTTTGACTTGAATCGTGCCATAGTTTATTTACTCTGTTTTCTATGGAGACTTTCCCTGAAGAGAGCCACAATAAGGCAAATCCGTGGTGGTTTTGGGTGTGCTACATTAGCCCACATGCGGTTTTATTTTCACAGGGCCTTATGAAGACAGTGTGGGGATACCTATGGTTAAAATATAAATCTTGTGCACCTGCGTCCTATTTTCAGGGATTGATTAAGTCATATGCGCTTTTTTCTAAAGTGTATGCTTAGCATGCATTAAAGCTACATCTACAAGGAAGCACGAGGTGTCAGTTGGTGAGATGCGGAGGGGTAAAGGAAATACACGGCTTGGAAATACCGTACTGGTGTGCTGCTGCAAAGCTGTCTCCGGGCGGTGGATGTTAAATGGATATTTCTGTGCTCTTTGGTGGAAAAGCAAAACGCCTTGGACCTTCGCCATGCACGGCTTAAGAAACCACCTACATATACTTTAGGAAACCAAGCACAAGAACACGTAGACTTACAAGTGTGCTGTGCTTTCTCTTCCTACAGAATGCCACTCTGAAGGAGCTCAATGTTTGCAGAGGAGATACGTTGGTTGTAACTGAAGGCAAGCTTCCGCCAAAGGTAAAATGAGAGAGATGATGTTGTTTAGTGAGTTGACGGTGCCTGGAGACTTGAATATGAGTCGTTTCTTTTTTTTCCTCTTGCTTATTTAAAAATATTTCAGTTGAAAAATTCTGGTCGGCCATAATGAATAATGCTTTTTATA
>NW_009614792.1:0-30363 GCF_000690535.1 Cariama cristata
AACAGAACTGTATCTCCTTTTCTGTAGAAATCTAGAAATATGTAATACTGCATTTTTGGGTGCCTCATTAGTATTTCTAGTTTCTTAGTTTGAGAGGTTTTTGTCTGCTCGGTGCCTTGTTTTCCAGACAGATGCTATTTTGGACTGACCAGGCCATATACCTAACAGATTTTCTGTAACATTTGTAATGCATTTCTAATGCAATGTTTATCTTTTTGTAGACTGTGCCAAGAGGCAAAACCTTACTTCTCCAAGCCAAGGTAAAAACTAACGACACTTTCAAATTCATCTTTCTGAGATAAGGGTATTTGAGAGGTTGTGTTTTGGGGGAGTTTGGAGCAGGGGGAGTGGATGTTAAGTGTTGGTGTCCCTTACAACACTAGTATGTCGATATGTATTAATGTGTATGATACACATTTATGTTTGTTACATAGATCTGTATTTCTAGGTCAGTCGTGGCACAGAGCCCACGTTAGTGACCTCTCCTGGGGTGTTAGGCCCTTGCCAAGTTTTTCAACTAAGATTTGGCTACATAAAGTTTGAAAATGACAACTCTCCATTCCTCGTCTGTTCCAACTGGTTTCTGCCTTGGACATGCTGGGATTTTCTGGAGCTTTTGGACTTGCAGAACTTTCCAGGTGCTGTTCAACCACACGGGATCCAAACAGCATGTTGGAAATGGAAGCTTTCTGCTCTCTTTGCCAACTTGGAATTGGTGTAATAATTCTGTTGCTTTGGGTAATGTGAGGATTTTGCAACATGCAGTCTGTAGTTCACCTCTTCTTCGATCTCTTTTGTAACATGACTTACTAAGCATTAGTAGTAAAATTATCTTCACATCCTAAAGTGAAGGAGGCTTATAGTTACATGTTTGTTTTTTTTTTTTATCTCCCCTCACCCCCCCAGGAGGAATTTACCGGCTATGACTTCGAGAACAGATTGCACGTCCGCATACACGCAGCCTTAGCCTCTCTAAGGGAAGTAGTTCCACAGTGACGGACAGGAAGCCTTGTTAACCTTCCCACAGTTTCTGCACTTTAAGATGAAGCAGAAGAAAAAGCTGTTGGGAAGACCAGCTTTTCTTCTGAAAACCACTTGTGCCAGAGACACTTTCCTAGTATGGTCAGAGTTGGTATGGTTTAGTAAAACATTACAATTTTAACTAAAAGTAAATCAACTGGGAAGAAGGTTAAGTGACCTTGTGTTTTTAACTCTTCAGTTTTTATTTTGTTTAAACCAAGCTGTGCCCAATTGCTTTGTAACTCCATGGGTGGACCTAAATAAGCACACGTGATTTACTTCAACAATATTGGCAGGTGTGATTTTTACCTTTTAAAATAGATCTAGATCTAAAATATGCCAAGAGGACCACTTCTGGTTTGATTAGAATAATACAATAAAAGTAATTGGTGTAAATGTTGAAGTTGGGAATGGTCAGAACACTTTTTTTTTTCTTCAAGCATTACAGGAAGAGGAGGAAGACTGTTCAGCCACAAAAAGCAGATCTCCCTGAATTTTAGTGGCTTATGTCAGTGACTTCATGATGACTAATGTGTGAAATTTAAATCTTGTATCTCTTTCCATTCTTCATTCCTTCCCTCCCAACCCAGCTCATAGTGTGATATGAATTATGTCAATACTTAGGATCTCTGCTTCTGGTAAGCCAAATACTTCCTTTGTTTGACATGCAATTACACCGTGGGCAGTTCTTATTTCTGCTCTTAATATTCTGAATATTATGTTAAAATACATAGAGCCGCTCAATCTTTATAGCAATGACCTTTAAAGGTATTAAAAAAACCTCAACCAAGCAAAACACAAACGCAAAAATCACGTTGGTAGTTATACCAATACTACAATATCCTAAGTCTCTATATGGTATTCCAAACCTGTAGTGTTAAGATATTGAAATACCTCAGAGAGCTTAAAACTTTTATCATGCTCATTTTACTTTTGTCTGTCATATGTAGTATCTCCTTATGTTTTATATTCAGTTAAAACCATATTCTAGGAAGGTAAATATTTTTTTAAAGAAGCTTATGAATGGAAATCTGACCAGAAAGTTAGTTGAATTATTTTACTTTGCAAAGCTAAGAAAACTGGATATCCTTGGAAATAGTTATCCAAAAGCCTTATCTTTACTTTGGTCAGGTTGCCTTAAACAGTTCCTTAGCTTAAACTCTTTTTGGTTTGGTTTTGTTTTGTTTTTCTCCTTACCTCTTTGTAGAATATGTTGCCAAAGTTTTAGACCTTGCCCGCAGCTAACCTTCATTGATTTGCTTTTGAGGTTGCATCTGAAGCAAGACTGATATGGAGGAGAAAAGTAATACCCTGTTTGGTAGGCCAAATGAAACGGTTGAGACACTTTTATTTCTCTCTATAAAAACACAGTTCCTGCTATGAAAGGCATTCCTAGAGCAGATAAACACTTCTGTTGCAGTTCATGAAGGAGAGGAGAGACTCTTAACTCTTAAAAAAGCAGTTTTATTTTTCTATAATCTAGGTGTGTTATGGATAGTACACTGGTTTTTTTATTCAACTTTGACAGTAATACTGAGTTATAAATGAGTGTTCAACCTTATTTGGTCAATCCAAATAAGTATTGACTAGAAAACAATATATTGTATATATAGTGAGTACTTAGAACTCAAATAATAATTTTAAAAATGGGCTTTAATGTACTTGAAATCTTATTTTGTCCTATCTGACTTTTAATGTTTTGCAGTCAGAGACACAGTCCATTTTGGGTAAATAGCTAGAAACAGTACAGTTCCTGGCAAAATTCCTTTTAAATACACAGCTTAAATATAATGTGAGACTAGGCTGTTCGGGACACAAAGCACCTGCATGCAATTTGTGTTGGGATATCTAGGGTCTACATACTCGGAGGTAGCTAGCAAATTGTAGTAAATTGACTGAAAGGCCTGTTGTTCTCACCAGGCCAGCAGCAGGTATGGAAAGACACTATAGATCCATATGACAGTTTAACTCTGTGCAAATTGCAGCTTTTCTGTGGATTTTGTGAATCATCACTGAAAGAGAACTATCTGTTTCTGTATTAATTTTTTTTCCTTGCCCTTGTAGGAGAATCTCCTACATTGTAAATGTCAAAATTATTTTTTATGTTAGATTGTGCCTGTGATGAGAAAAATTTCAGCAGTATTTTGTGTAAACTGATAAGTTTTTATACTTTGGAACTCGGAGGCATGGTCTAATAGCAATAACAGAATATGCATCTTGCTAGTTAATATGTTAAGACTATCTTTACTGGGTCAGGTATTTTTGTTGATGCAGTTTTTATCTCAATATGACTCATTTCAAATAAGTAACTAGAATTTTTAGATGTCACAAGGTGGCATATTTATTGTGATGTACTGTAAATGTTGTTAATTTACAGAACTTGCACTTTTATATTTCTGAGTAAAATTAAAAGAAACGTTGGATGTGAGTTTTGTTCCTTTGCTCCTCAAATTTGTCTTGATTGGTGGCCTCCTGAACAAGATGATACCAAGTAATGGGAAAACTTCTGGGATGTCAAGTGACTCTGTAACAAAGTTTTTCTAGTCAGCAATTACCTCAGCCTTTGTTCTTCCAGTATAATTGTAGTCTCTTCATTTAGAAAGTGAGTTACATGTGTCATGTTGAGATCAACCATAGAGTGAACGAGGTTTAAGGTGCATTTTTAAGACATCAAAGTTACTTGTTCACCATTAAAGAAAAAGAACCACACGCAATTGTATTAATTGTATTCCTACACCTTTGAAAAATGTTTCTAATTTACTCTAAAGCAAGCACTTTAATTTCTTCTCTCTGACTTTGAATGCTTGTTTCATATTCTAGTTATGCTTTATTCTGAAATAAAATTCCCCAAATGTTGTATTGAATTGCTTTTCAGTTTACAACAATGTGATTGTCTTTCCAACAACTGATCGCTCTAATGTTTTGAAGTGAGCTAGAAAGTACTGCTTCAAAAACTACTTCTGTCTGGAAAAGCTGACTTACGGAAGATGGAAATACACAGGCCAGTTCCAGTTGTGGTTCATTTTGCCCAAAGAAGAATTAAAATACAGTATTCTGTACAGAGATTCAGAGGGCATGGGAACCTGCTGTTGCTATGCTCAGTTACCTGTATAAAATACTCTTAATTTATGCCAAAGCAAGTTCTTTTATGAAATCAGCCAGTATACAAGGTGCACTGGAAAAAAGTTTGGGTTCTTTTACAAAAGGCCAAACTTTATCAAACTGATGCAAATGTGTATTTTCCCTGAACTTCAAAACTTCAATTACTCAGTTACAAAAGTGTGCCATTGTTAGTAGGTGGTAAAAAGTGATATTCCTGCCCACCGCTGTTTCTTATGAGACAGTAAGAAATTCAACTTGAGGCAGGCTTTCAGAATAAAATACAGAATTATTTCTATTTTTGACCACTTTTTTAATGTACATTTGGACCCCAAAACTGGACCCAGCATAGGTTACCAGGGTAGGTGCATATTAGAGTTGCATCTTGCCTTCCTGCTTCTGCTCAGAAACTCTTTGCTTAATTACCCAGGATTTTCATGACATCTTTAGCCCCTCTGTTTTAACCACCAGTGTGTTTGAGCCAGGGGGGTTTCATGTTCCGTTGTCTTACTGTTCCCCCTAATTTTTTCATTGTTGCTTTTTCCAAAATGCTGTTTATCTTTTGGTCTGACTTCTTCCAAGACGCTGTTCCGATCAAGTAATCTGTTAAGCTCAGCAGGACTGGCTGGTCCTCAGTTTTTTTCCCAGTCATTTTTTGGCAAGCTGTGCTTACCTATAGGAGATGTCCAGAAGGGGCTGCCAGGTGACGAGGTTAAGGCAGGGGGGGAAATCTTGCTTGAGTTTGAATATTTGAGAGGGGAATGGAGGAAGAGAGAGATTGTCAGCCTTTGCTGAGCAAAACCATGTACGTAACAAACGCCTCCGAGTCTTTAAAAAAAAATGTGACTGTATGGAAAAATGATAATTGTACTGCCGGGACATATACTTCTCCCCACTTGTAGCAAAGTCTGCGATGAAGGGAAAGACAAAGAGAATCGGAGAGATACATATAAAGACACCTTAAATAAAAATAGTATCTTGTACCTTTGGTAGGAAAAGCAAGAAGGTTTTCATGGAGATTTTTGTATAGGAATGCAAACCTCTACTTGGAATTCTGCTGAAGTCTGTGGCAGGTAGAAACAACAAAGATGGTTCTTGCAAAAAATTCAAGTCCTCTTCTCCTACCTATTTATCTGAACCTGTGAAAGAGTTTGCAAGTTAAAAAGCCAAATTAAAACTGAACACACCCCAAATGCCCCAACCAGTGCAATTCATTAACCTGTTGTGAACTATCTAATGAAGAGTTAATGAATGACCTGATCCTTTTTTGGCAGAAAAGTAAGGCTTATCTGGGACTGATTTGCTGAACTTGTGTCCAGTTTCTGTCTTCTCAGACTTGAATGTTGGCTGGAAGCTATTTCTTCTGCCGATGGGGCGGAGGATGGTAGGCCAAGGTAATTACCTTCAGTTGGGCAAACTGCTCTTGGCCTGCCAGGCTCTGCAGTTTTGGGCCAAACGGCAACTTGTTTTAGTAGAGCAGCTGGTACAGTTGCTGTGATGGATTTACTTAAAAAACCGACATTCAGGTTCCAGCGCAGTGAATTAGTTTCCAGACGTATTTTTTCCTATAGCTCTCCTTAAATTTCAGACAGAAACACTTGTGTGTTAGGGGCTGAAGCCTTTTTAAATATTTAAGGAAGTTTATGCTTCTGTTCTGTTACCTCTGATAACAAGTTTTTCTGTGGTTGATGACATCTGTACTTAAACATCTTTGAAGCTTTGGCTGTGCAGAGCTTTGCAGACCTAGGATTTTGAAGGCTGTTGAAGCAAATTTACAAGTTCTCTCTTGATCTGTATTCGTTGAGGATGGTTTCAAAGTACCCACCGGACTGCCTTCGCACCCAGGTATGTTTAATGCCTTTATGAGGTCCTGTTGCTTCCAGATGTTTTCCATATAAAAATCTAGGCTTCAGATTACTATCCCAACGCCAGAACTGATACATTTTCTAGTCCTTATATATATATATTCTTGAAGTGTATGATATTCTTTCTATAGGAAAGGTATTCTTCCTAATTTTGTAAGTCAGCATACTCATATGGAATGTTTTAAATATTATGGTCTGTGTTATCCCTCTCCAGGACTGATGAGCTATTCTGAGAAGTTTTTCTTAATGAGAAATTATTTTGTAAGGATTCTTTTATGGAAGAAGTATTTTGCAGTGAGTTTACTGTTAACATACTTTCCAGTGAACTAAAGTAAAGTATTAGTATATATAAAGAACTAATGTTCTGTTAATTTTGAATGACCTGTTATGAATATGTTACTTATTAAAGGAAGCTATTGTAGATGGTCTAAATGCTTTAGCAGCAATGACACTTGAGTCTTAAGTCTTCAGTGCTGCTGGAATTCCCCTCGGGATTTTGTAGAGATGCAGACATCCAGGAGTGCCAGAGCAGGTAGGTAAACGATGATTTTCCAACTTTGACAAAGGCTGATCTGTAGCATTGTCGGTGGATAAAAGTTTTTATGCTGTGACACACATCTGATCATGGCTTGTCCCCGTGATCTTCAGCCTTCGTGATCCTCAGAAACACAGTGGTAACCTTGAAAATATGGCACTGTACAGTTACCTTTTTGTGTGCTTGTTTTATTGGAACAGAAAATGGTCTTGTGGGTATCCACTGAAAACATGTACTGGAAAGCAAAGGAATGAGCTGGAAAGTTAGGGATGAGCAGCTGCAATCACGCCGTCGGTGTTGAGACATTTCACACTGGGGCAGGGTGGACGCTCAGCCGAGGGGTTCTGTTTGTACAGATGAGAAACCGTAAGCCAACTTGAGTGGGTGAAGATGCAGTCTTCCAAGAGGAAGCTGATTGTTCCACACGGCCTCCAGACCCTGCTTGAGGGGGTGAGCCGGGCTGTCATAGAAAACCACCCGGATGACATTGCTGAGTTTTTTGCTATTTCCAAGAGCTCATCGCTTTTCAAAAAGGTTTGTTCCTACCAGTGCTTCATCTGAAGAGCTGAGCTATTTTGAGAGTGCCATCCTACTCCAGCTTAACTTCTGTTTTCAGAGCATCCAACTCTGGATATAACGGAACTGGTTGAAAAATTTGAGCTCGTTAGCAGTAAGATAGTTGCTGTTTGTTTGTTCTTTTAAGATATTTCGAGACAAAGTTCCAACCCAAATGGATGCACGTTGTTTTTGCTTACTGTGGGATTATCCATAGCCAGTCACATGAAAGTGGCACATAGGCTCATAGCCCTCGGAGCCTCTTCGTGGCCTCCTCTGGACTCGCTCCAACAGGTCCATGTCCTCCTTGTGCTGAGGACCCCAGAGCTGAAGGCAGTACTGCAGGGGGGTCTCACCGGAGCGGAGCAGAGGGGCAGAATCCCCTCCCTCGCCCTGCTGGTCACGCTGCTTGGGATGCAGCCCAGGACACGGGTGGCTTTCTGGGCCACCAGTGCACATGGCCGGGTCATGTTGAGCTTCTCGTCAATCAACACCCCCAAGTCCTCCTCCTCAGGGCTGCTCTCAATCCATTCTCTGCCCAGCCTGTATTTGTGCTTGGGATTGCCCTGACCCATGTGCTTGGCCTTGTTGAACTTCATGAGGTTCACACGGGCCCACCTCTACAGCCTGCCCAGGTCCCTCGGGATGACCACTGAGACACATCTGCTGCAGCTGTTTCACTGAAGAGCAGCCCAGCCTCTTCACTGCCTACACCCCAACCCTGCTGACCCCTTAACCAGAGCCAAAGTTAGTTCAGTGTAACTAGGTGTAGCCTACACCGCCAGAGTTGTACTCGAGGGAGGAACAGTACACAAATGTCAGGAGCAAGAGGACAGTTGTACTTTCAGTTAGGAGGAATCGCTCTCACAGGTGGTCAGTTCATTCAAACTACAGGTTCATTGAGGAGGACTGAAGCTGAAGTTATGCTTTGAGGAAAGAGTTAAGAAAAAGTACCTTTATTTTGCTTTAGAGGCTTCACAACTACAGCTATGGTAACTTCAATCTGCCAGGTCCTGAAGTATAAATAGGTCTAGAAAAAAATAAAATCTGTTCTTATGAAACAGAAGTCATTCAAAACAGCAGAAGAGTTGATGGTGTGTAGAGGTTTCCCCTTCTTGTACGTAGGTGGGCATGCAGGAATGAAATGCTTTGTTTTCCCTAGCACTGAGTGTTCGTTGCTGGGTGACCTGCTGAAGCCTTGAGCCGACAGCTAGACTGTTTCTACAGATTGAAGTTGCACAGGAATTAAGACAGACCCTTCACAAAATGCTAGCCAGAGTAGAGGCTTGAGTGCAGAGATGAGGCTTCCATGAGACAGCGCAGGTCTTCAGTTTCTGCATCTCCGGGTCACTGAGAACTGGGCCCCACAGGAAAGGCTGCCAAAGAAAAGGCTTCCCCTTCTCTATGCAGATGTGCCTCACTACCAAGAGGTCCCTGGAGCCCCAGGAAGCACACTGTGCGACTTAATTGCAGCAGCTTTTAGAGTAGGCTTGTTCGGGAAGGGTCAGCACTGTCCAACACCACTCACTTTAGACTAGATGCAAGAAGTTTTGAAGCCTTTATTTAGTAGCAATTAAATTATTCAATTAACACTAACCTCCAGACAGCAGTTAAAATATTGTACAAAGAGCAGCTTGCCCTCTAGAAGCTCTGTACACAGTTCGATATAAACTTACACTCTAAGATTGAATGCACCCCACCGAAAAGGGGTAAAGCAGCTGTGCACAGGAGGCCTCGCAGAGGTGCTGTTCTACCTTTGAAACGCGCAAGGCTTCCTCCAGGGAGTCTGCACAGTAGAGAGACAGGTCCTGTCCCCTCCCCGTGATCCACCGGGCCCTGGACTGATTCGGTCCTTGCCTTTTTGCAGTGGTGCCGGGCACCAGAACTTCTAGTGCGTGAAACAGATTCTTTTAAAACCTGTTACTAGTGTGCAGTTCAAATTAAATCTGTAGATATTTAAATGGCTCTTAATTCCTTAAACCATAAGGTTGGTAGCAAAACAGGAGAGCAAAATTCAAAACACACTGCACAAAACATTGAATAAATATCTCTGAGTAACGTTACCAGCTGAAACAACTGCATTAATGCTCCAGAGATGGGAACACTTCTGGAATCTCTGACCAGAGCTCAGGATTCAAGCTCTTTTACTTTAGTAAAAGAAAAGTCACTTTATGAAAAAATTACATCTTTACAAAAGTGACACACCCTTCCTCATTTAAGAACAGAATATCACAATTACTGTGTGTGTTTTTAAACATTCCCGTGTCACAATAAATAAAATCAGTTTTACTTGTGCCAATGTTATCTACGAAAGAAAGTATTCACAGAACAGCCAAAGGTGTTCTAGTCCTCATACACCACAACCTAATATAGGTGTATTCTGCACAAAACCATGGCAACTTACTTTGTCCACACAGGACCCACCATCAGCCAGACAAATCACTCCCCTACCTATGGGATCATGTACCACCAGATTTACTGTGGAGATGCTTAATAGTCTGTTTGATAACATGTCAGTTTTTTCAGGAGATAAGTAAAACAAAGGAAAACATTAAAACAGATTAAGACTTATTTGTATCAGTCACAGGCTCCTTGCTGCATTTTAATAAATATCAGGCAAGTTAAAGTAGTTTCTGTCCCAGTAGTTGCCAGAATAAAGCCAGTCCTGTGTGCCAGTATAGGGATTGGGGCCTTGGTGGAACCATCTGCAAAGAAACATACAGCATGTTAGTGAAGTTATTAACAAGCACTTCTACAAAAGTTCAGAACTGCTTTGCTGCATCTTCAGCAGTTTATTGTTCAAAGTCATTACTGTGATTGCAGGAGCCCTCTTGGTTTTAAATTTGTAAGTGAATTTAAAGTCATCGTCAGTGGCTAGATCTCCCCGTTCACCACACCGCTCAGATGTCTCCTAGGTGAAATTACTGACACCGGTGTTTTGTCACTTGACGCAGTCAAGACTACTGCATAAAAAAGTAGAGGTACAGTTTTAGTTCAAAGCAGTTGTGAACGATCATTTTGGCATGCATAAGCAGTAACAGTTTTTGCAAGACGTAAACACCACAAGCACTGCAGTCCTGAAAACAGAAAAACCATTATTTCTCCAGGATCTAGATTTCCCCTTGTTTTTTAAAGCTTTTTTTTTTTGCAATGCACTTAACTCAGAACACGTGTGCCAGCTACACCCAGTGCAGATGAAGCATCACCCACAGGCTGCAGGAGAAGTCCTGCCTTCTTACAACTTCACTGTGTTATACCACACTGTTAGCGCTGGGAGGCCACCCTGAATGCCCAGAAAGCCGATTCCACCTGCGTGAAGTTACTTGTAAGTTTGTGCTAAGCTGGTACAAGTCAGCTTGCTACAAGCTGTTCCTCTGGTTAATAAGCTCCACAGCTTCCTTTCACCTCCTCGCCGGCCAAAAAGTCTGTTCTTCCTTTCTATGCAATGAACACGCTCACTGAAGTAAGTTATGCGTGTGCAAGGCAGCCCATTAACTCAGCTCTTCCCTTCCAGGATACCATAATGTTTCAGAACAGAAATGAAAGCACATTCAGACCAAATATGCTTTTGTTTTTTAAAAAGATCCAAGTCATAAAGGGCACCAGAACTGCAGTGTCATGGTACAAAGCAGGGCAGCTAATACACAAGTCTTGCTTGACTCAAAAGATTTGAGATGCGTATCGGAAGAAATGCCTGGTACCGTCTTCAGTTGAACACATCAGTGGTTCTCCTGCTGTCCTGGTTAACTGCACTGAAGTCAACGGAACGTGTCCAGTTCATCTCCTGATTTACAGGTAGTAGCAGCTCACGCCAGAGCACAAAGCCAAGCATTTGCTGAGAGGCAGGGCTATAAGCACAGTTACCTCATCTCTCAGATTAAGGAATTCTACCACCCAATACCTCACTAGTGTGTCTTCAACACTTGTACAGGTCAGGACAACGTGCCCCTCTCCCAGCGACCACCTACTTCAATAGGAAGGGGAAAGGCGATGGGAAGAACTAAGTGTGAGAGAGAGAGGAGACCCAAAGCAATCAGATAATCTAGCCAGGTAAGCGATGGGGGAAGGAGGGGACTGATTTTCATCAAGAGCAACAGACCACTGTTGTGTTTCAGAACTGAACTAGTCTTTTACTCAAGACTACTAGTCAGTCTCTCAAACATTAAGTGTTCAACATGAATCCCTTCTTCAGAAACACCAGGACCCCACTTCTAAAAAAAAATAAAATAAATCACTAGGCACTTTGGAGAATTGTCTTAAAGGAGGAACTCTTCTACAAAGCAAGAAGCCTGCTTTTCTGTGGCAAAGCAATGGCATTAGATTACATCAGTTTGTATGACACTACAGATTATAACTGCAGGTGATCTCCTAGGAAGAGGTAGGAGCGTTCCCCTTCCCAGTATGCATTTCCCCCGCCCCCCAAACACAACTCTTCCTACACACTTTAGGTTCACCCTTTGGAGGCAGTCACACTTGGCGTTCCTACTGAAGAGATCACACACTATGAATTTTCTGCCAAAGCTTTAGAAACGTCCTGGAAAACAAAGAGTTCTTAAAGGATATCCCAGGCAAGTGCTGAGCGGGTCTACAGTACCTGCACACCACCACCAACCGATGAACCTCGTGAATGGTGTCTGCACTGACCACACACCCCAAACACCACTGCTCGCATTTGCCCCTTGGGAATTCCCCTATTTCCAATACCAACCTCAGGTGCTTTGAGTTGTATCTTAAGCTACTTCAGGCACCTGGTAGAACAGAGAGTAACAATCCCTTGCTTTCAAAACACTCGGTGAGAGCTAGAACCACTCTGAATTCAGGAAAGAATAAGGGAGATGCAAGGCTGTCCAGCACTTAACATGTTTACTTGGAAGCATTACAAAGATGTTATTTTCCACCAGTCTCAGGGCAAACAAACCCAAACACTTCAGGAGAGCAGGCACAGGAAAAAGACAAAGGCAGACATGTCCAAACCTGGGACTCTGGGATGATGGGTGACTTCATTTGAAAAAAAGAAAAAAAGTAATTTATAGTTACAAACAGACATTTTAAAGATATTTAATCCACAGTGTCTGGGTGTATTAATAGCCAGGTAACAGGAAAGAGATGAAGCTTGCTTACTTTTAGAGAGTTCAGCCCTATCATTTTTTTCAGTAAAGAGACTGCCAATTTATTACTATACTTTTAATTAGATCTTGTCTGGTCAAACTAGATTCATTTGGTTATGTTTTCAGAGTTTCCACTTAGCTTCTGTGTAAGAGCTCCCTCTCATCTTACAGTAAGAAAAGCACCCAAACCAACAGCAACAAAAAAAAAACCACCCCAGGAAAACCCATCCTGGCAGATCCCCTGCAAGCTAATTTTCCCCTTAGCTCTCCTGACTTTTGTAGTTAGTAGCCCTCTCAGAATGGAGACAATGCCTGGGATATTGTGGCGACAAAGTCACTTCACCAACTTTGAGCATAACTGTATGCCGTGGGAATACGGTATGGCCAGCACACAGCAACCGACCCACAAGTCCTGGGCAATAAGCTATCAGGTTCACCAGAGGAAGAATTTCCTCTTCTCTTTGGCCAAGCATGCAAATTTGAGGCAATTCTAAATTAATCAGCAACAACAGACCTTCCAACAGCTATCAGCAGCAACATCTTTTTCATGTCAGAACCAAGAGATGCTCAGAGAAGACGACAGCATTTGTATTTGAATACGGGTGTGCAAGCAGTGAGAGGGAAGGAACTGAGATCAGGCCTGATGCTTCTCTCTGGAAGTGCTACAGCCCGCAGGGACCAAGTCTGCAAATACAACCTGATGACGTCAGCTCTTCATGCTGACACAACACTGTACATCACCGGTGCGGACCGGCAGTTAACTGGAATGTTCAAAACCTTTATGTAACTACACACACACAGAGGCAAGCGCACTAACCTCGTCTTCCAGTCTTCCTCTGACTTTGAACGATTTTTGCGGGCAGTCCTTTGTTTTTCTTCTAGCCTTTTCTTTTCTTCACTAGCTAGATCTTGAAGGAATAAAAACAGAAACAGAAGTACAGAAGATGTTAAAGTGTATTATAAGACAGGGACATTACTTCATCTGACCCAGCAAATAAATAAGGGAAGTAGTAAACGTTGTCCATTTTCAAAGCCGCCTACGTAACACAGAAGAGCTTCTGGTTTAGTCTAAGAGCAAAGCCAGGCCAGCTGGGGCACAAGATCAGCCAATGGAATTCCACTCTTTCAAGACTGCTAAATATGTTTATCCATGGCCCGAGGACCCTGAAAACATGTTTATGTGACAGCAAATGTGAGGTAGGGGAGGTGGCATACCTAGAATTTATTTCAGTAGGGAAACTGATGAAGATATGCTGGATTTCTTTCCGGAGTCTGGCCACCTGCTTCTTGTTAAGGTTTGGGGCAAGTTGTTACTAATGCCTAGTTCCTGATCAACAGGGGTTGGAATACTCATTTCCAAACCACACAGAATTGTCTCTCTGCAGCATTCCTTCATTTTTTTGTTAACGTACTAAGGTCATGGTCCTAAACAAGCAGAACAGTTGCTTCTATTTGGCATAAAGGATGGTCAGAAGGGCAACTCAGACTAAGCAGCAGATTAGGTGAAGGGCAATCTCTTTCATACCCGAATCCTCAAAAAGCATTTCATAAACATCTGGGAAAGAAACAGTTGAGAGAATACTTTTAGGAAGACTATCAGCCAGTCCCAGTTACCCTGCCAGCTACTACTAACACACTACATATTACCAGTCTATCTGCTAGACAAACTTTATGCTGTTAGTATAGTTAAGGAATACGGTCTGTTGCTAATAACAGTTATGTGCACTTCAAGTTCAGACACACAAATTACGGGGGATGCTCTGAACCATGAATGTCCATCCTGCTGGCCATGAAAGAATCATACAGGCAGAAGAGACTGGTTGTGGGAATTCACTGATCTGCTTTTTTAAAAGCCTCAAAGAAGTGATTATCAGCTTCTGAGGAAAAACACCCACACAAGTACAACTGCACTGTACTATGCCCGTGTCACTGTTTTTCTGACCTCGATCTCAGACTATTTATCAGAAGTAGTCACAGTCACTGCCCTATCACACAGGTCAAACTGAATCAGAGGTTTCACAACTTACCCCAATCACTTAGCAATCCAGAGAAAGCAAGAGCCCCCAGCTTTCAGTCTACAAAGCTGGCCATCCCGCTTTAATATGCAAAATGCCAAAGAAAAAGGAGCAAAAGAGAGCCAGGGGAAGGCTGTTCCACACCACATTGAAGTATTTAATATCAAGTCAAGTGTCAGAAGACTAAAAGACACTTTTCACTCTACAGCATCTACAGTAACAATCTCTATGAGGTTTCTAAGCAGCACACTATTTCTACTCACTGAAAGTCTCTCATGTATTTCTAATTCACTATTCTAGGACAACAGAAGTGTTTAACTCCCAGTGAAGAATAATTTTGCATCAAGCTTATTTTTTGGCATTGCAGTTTCACTTAAATAGTTTAGACTGCATTTCTCAGAACTGGCACATCGAAACACTCCTTTTGCATCCGGCTGATGGAACCAGAGAACTGAAAAGTTCACAAATACTTCCTTTCGATGCTCAGAGATTGTCTCCTTCGACTAGTTTCCAATTATAGGGCTTGACTATGGAGCACAGCAGAGGGCCTAAAAGCTAGATAAAAAGCATGGCATCGTGAAGTTTAAGATTCTTGCTTTTATGGAAGAACATAAGCAAGGAGGTGGTGTGGTGAGTTCCTGGCCAGCAATTAAGCACCCACAAGCCGCTTGTTCACTCCCATCCACCCCAGAGGGTTAAGGGAGAGAATCAAAGAGCAAAAGCAAAACATACAGGTGAAATTAGAGACAGTTTAGTAAGTGAAGGGAAAGCAGAAAAAAAATGGAGGAAAAAGTGATGCAGAGGCTATCACTTACTACTTTCCACCAGCAGACCTGTACCCAGCCAGTCTCCAAGCATCAGCTGCTTCCCCAACCCATACAATTGATTGCTGAGCATGACGTTATGTGGTATGGAATCTCTCTTCGGTCAGTTTGGGTCAGCTGTCCTGACTGTGTCCCCTCCCAGCCTCTTGCCAACCCCAGAAACAGAGAAGGCCTTAACACTGTTCAGATGTGTTGATCAACCACAGCCAAAACACTGATGTGTCATCAACACTGCTTGTCTCACCAGCCTAAAACACAGCTGGGCTGCTGTGAGGAACATTAACTCCATCCCAACCAGCCCCAGTATGGGTGGGTGACACACCTCTCACTAGAAGCATACCACAGCCTGCAGAAGGCTATATTAAAGAGTGACTGTGTTGCGGCACGGAGGAATGTATATAGGTAGCTACTTAATCTAACAGTTCATCTAACAACTTGAATGTGAAACTTCCTTTTTTTTCCAGTCCCTCAGTTTTAACAAAAAATAAAAACACCTTTGCCAATAACTGAAGTTACCTATTTCTCCATTTTCCATGGCTCTGATATCTGGTCGTAGTCGGCAGTCAGTTTTGGGAATGACACTCTCCATTTCTTTGTCCAACTCATTCAAAGCCATAGCAAAGCTAGTAAAATTATACATCTGAAATTCAAAGACAAAGATAAAAGGTGACTTTATGATGTCTCTAGCTGCTAGTCTTAATACACAAGAAAGCTGCTGTCTGAAAACAAGCATCCAAGTGCTTTTTTATTATTTAATCACTCAAGATAGCAATACTTAAGATACCAGCAAAACTGCACTATCAGGCAGAGTGTAGGTGTTTAAGCAGGCCAGCATCCAGTTACTCAGTGCACTATTTCTCTCTTATCTTCTTTTTCCAGTCCTACTGGTATTTTCCCTATCTCTGTAGAGAGATTTCCCCCTCGATTAACCCACCGAGGGCACCTTTTTCATCTTCCAGTTGTCTTTCCTGTTGCACACATACCCTTGCATTCCAACCACGGGCTCTCCAGCTCCACAGCCCTTCACACACCGACTCATGCTACGCAGGCTTTGCAAGCGTCTCCTAGGAAGTGTCCTCTAATAAAGCCCTTCAGAAGAGATTTCTCACAAGGCAAGTACCTCGGTGGGGGGAGCAGGGTGGAGAGACGAGGTGGGGAAAGTCCCCATACCACTAGCTACATGAAGCATCCCGTTTTCCAGAGAAATTCTGCTAACTCTGGAGTCATGCCTGCGGCAGTTATCCCTCCAACCCCGCATTATAGGGTTACAATTGTAGTGGGAAAGTTTGTTGCAATAAACTGACAAATCCAGACTTGTTAATGAAAAAGACAACAAATGGATTCGCTTTGGGTTGAACATACAGAATAACAGGGTAACACACACTCTCAATAAGCAGAAGCATAGCTGACCTGTGCTGAATTTGGAGGTCTTGGAGTTATCTTCCATAGCAAAATACTTCCAGGAATAACGTACACGCTCTCAGAATCTGGTAATGGCATCTCATCTGGTTCCTCAGTGTTACCCACCTAAAGGTGACACACAAAGAAAAGAAAATGAGTTCTTGGGAGCCATAAGCCATTTATACCCATTCATTCCAACACTGGAACTTACATAAAATTATTTCCTTGACCAAAAATAAATAATTTCAGCAACAGAGAAACTTTTTAGATGCTTGTCAAGAAGGATTAACAGCATTAACATAGCATACATAGTCCCAATTCCGTCCCAATGGAAGACTTGCATCAACACCTTTGTAGCTATAATCTGGATATTCAAGCGTTAAGAAGTGTCAATTTTTCCATGACAGAGATGTCCCGTTTCCTCAAACTCAAGCATTTCCATGCATGGTATTTAGCTCCATTAAAGTTGAAGAATAGAAGTCACATTCCGTATCCTTCCACACAGAAACGCCAGCACATAATGCAATTGCTGTCTTCAGTTTGTGCACAACAGAAAGCCCCATGCTACTGCTCTTTGCTGAGAGGAACCTTCCTTTCCATGGACCACCACACTACTGAAATGGCAAACTGCAAATGTTAAATGAATATCCTAGATTAGCTACTTCTGGGAAGGGTGAAAGGGTATCCTAGGAAGGCTGACATACACAGCCTGAGACAGCTGCAGTGAAATGGTTTTCCCAGAAAGGCAAAAACTCCACCCAGGGTTACCAGGGCAGTAGACAGTAACTGGTGGTCACAGTGTAGATGTGACCTGAACTAGTTCTAAACCATCATCCTTTTTACGCACAGTTTTAAAGCAGCTGGGGTCCAACGCTGCTGACATTAATTCCGCCACACAAGCGCATGTTACAACAGTGAACTAAAGCCAGCTAGACAATGAATACGGCTCTCCCAAGAAAACTTGGCTGTCACTATTGCAGCTAAAAACAGCAGCACGCTTCAGAGACTACTGGAGATTAAAGCTAAACTTAAAGGCAACTAAAGCTTTAAATACTCTGGCTACATGCCAACAGCTTTAACCCTGCTGCTAATAATAAGCTTTGCTCTCTGATGGTTGCGTCAGATAATACAGACTGATGTTTCAGTGCAAAAAAATCCAGTACCCAAACTGGACTCAGTTGTCCCTGAGATGATTCATGTGTTATGCCTCCAAGAAAATGAAGAAGTATTAAGGATTGTGTTTCACTGTGGAGCACCTGGGTACAGCGCTTTTAATAATGACCAGGTTGCAAAGTAACCAGAATAACATGCCGACCAGGTTCAGTCCCTCAGCTATTAGGAAGATAAGCAGGGCTTTTAGTTGACTACATCTGAACTGTGCTGGCAACCTGCCGTTCTGTCCTTTAAAGGGCACTGATCAAATCTTTCAGAAATCAGGAATTTGAAGCAGAACAGATCAGAAAGATATCCTTATATCAAAACAAAGACACTTCAATACCAGACCAGTCAAACTCCAAACCAACTTTTATAGAAAGGCTACAATACACACTGCAAATTTGTGCCTTGTTGGATACATAATCTTAAAAATGTCTTAAGAATTACAAAGAACTAGGTAAAAAGTGGATTTTCATGTGCTCTCGCCACAATGGTCCATATGTTATGCTCAGTGCCACTCAACCTCTCAGTATATGGCTAGGAGGGTAGTAACAGACCTCGCCAAAGCAAGACCTCTGGTGTCTGTAAATGAGGTACATGTGAGGGCAGCTGCTGTTGCCTTACATTGTACTCTTCCATATATTTGCACTGAAAATTCTGCAAGAAATGCTTCATCCTGATTAAAAAAGGCTCTAGTTCATTCAGACCAGAATCATCCTGGTCTAACCCCAGGTCTACCATAACTCTTCCGACACTGGTAAAATGTCACCTTTGTGTACATGAAGCCTTGTCTAGCTCCCTGCAAAGTTATTTTTCCTTAAGTTTTATCCCCATAAAAATTAAAAGGATTCAGAGGAAAATCTGGGGCAATTTGCAAAAGGACTCACATATAAGCAGGTCCTCTCAAGAGAGATGGAAGCAATTCTTCCTTAGTAACAACACAGCACAAAGGAATAGCTGAAAAACAACTAAATAAATCTGAAAATTCTAATTAGGAGAAGTTTGAAAGGCCATATACTTTCATGCCTGAATGAATCCTTCACTACCATGAAGCGACAAACCACATCCAGACGTTATACATGAGACTTGGCTCACCTAGATGTTCAAAACCCATAAACCATATCAACTCCTCAAACACAAGAGGGCAGCGGGAATACATATTCAACAAAGACTACCTGATTCATGGCGTGCATTACAAAGCTTTCTGTTTTCTACACAAAATAGTTCCGTTAAATGAGTAGAAAAAGCATGCTTTTCTAGAGTCAGAGCAACATTGCAACTTGAGCTTTATGCAATAGGATGCTTCATTTTGCAGTGAAAAGCAAGGATCATCTTAAGCATTGTTAGAAAATGCAAAGTGGTAGCTGAACAAAGACACAGAGTATGTTTTTCTTTGCTCCTTCTCCCTAGAGCTCACAGGGTCAGACTCAAAGAGAAGCATTAATAATCCCCAGTGCTTTAGCACTCTCCTGATGACAAGCACCAGAGCAAGCTCAGATACAGCAACACTCTGATCCTGCACAGGAACAACTGCTTTCAGAGTTCTGTCTCTTTTTTCTTACCAACACCCAAACCAACAAAAAAAAAATCCGGCTTCAGTCACCAAAGGGGAACAGTCCCTGTTTTAAGCTACTATGTGAGTGGTTATTCTTCATCAAGCTGTATGTTGTCACCATCACCATTCACCTTAAACCAAAAAGCATACTGCTGACCAGAAGTCTAGAAAAATTAAGAATGAGGTTTTCTTCCCCCCAGAGGAAAAAATAACACAACTGTGGAGAGAAAAAAAAAAAGCAAGCATTTGTATGGTTGTGAAAATTTAATAGAATGCAATACAAAAATTCCTTGTAAAAGCTGGAAAGTACGATCTTCTATCAAGATGAGAAAGTCGTCTATCCTGCCTCTAGGAGTCAAAACCCTCCTATTGGAATATAAATGTTATCATATGTGATCAGAACCTTGGTTCAACTAATGGATGTGCTATTTCCTCCATGTGACTTGGGAGGAGGAGGCAGGTAATGAATCAGCCAGTATTTAGATCACACCAAGTTTTGGGAAGTTTGAATACAAGTCCTTGAGAGAAAATATTTTATCCCTTAATGCTGGTACTCATCCAATCCGTTTTGTATCCTTCTAGGAAAGAGAGACTAAGTGAAAAGAAATCTTAATGCTCTTCGATGCTACTAAAATATTTAGCTGTCTTATCACACTTTTAATATATCATCTCTTTACATGATTAATACCTGTTTACTGCTTTTCTTCTCTTCTGCATTTTTCTTGTCATTTTTTTTGTAAGCTTCGAATGTAGCTGGGTCAACACTGTACAAACACTCGGTCCACTTCCCATACAGTGCACAAAGTTTCTTTTTGCTGTCAAAAAAAGACTAAGTTTACAAAGGAGCTTAAAGAGATTTATTTCAACATTTCAGACAGAAATACTTGAAAGAACTTTTCAGAACAACTCTTCAAACTCCAATACTGGTGTTGCATGATTCACAGCCTTGCTGTTGCAGGTTCATGCCCTTGACAGACTATGTTAAATGCATTCAGTTCTACAGCTCCTGTGCTCCTGTCAGAAACAGAGGGCAGACATTTGTTTCCTATTAGGAATGAAGCTGTTACCTTTTGTCCTGAATGTAGCCTTCAACTTTGTGCAACTCCTTCCCGAAGAGGCCACAGGGCTTGAAGCTTAGTACACATTTCTCACCAGTTCTAAAGGCAGAACAAGAGCGCACTAATTACTTCCAAATGCTTTTCCTTTTCAAACTTGCAGCAACTGAAAGCACTCTCACTCTTAACTTACTTATGGTTAGTTATTTCCACATTTCCATACTGCTCAATCCAAAGTTTGCCCACAATAATGTTATGCACACAGCACGTAGGATTTGTCCACGTGTAGGCTTCATTGTGTCTAAGGGAGGGGAATAAAAATTAAAATACTGTATCTTTGTACTGGATGTCACTCCTGCAACAAGCCATCATCTATAAAGCGTACCAAGTCTTGAAACAGACATGGCAATAAGTCAGGAAACCCAAGAAGTTTATTAACTTACTGCTACGGATTTTAACAATTCCTTAAAACAGCTACTTCAGTGCAGTCACTGTTAGCACTGAATGACATGAGGAAAGTCAACAGGACTCACGTGTGCTAGTCTTAGTAAGACTGATGTCCAGGCATCTGCGGAACACACAGACACCAGCCCTAACAACTGCTACTATTAGTATGCAGCATATCAGGAGAAACGATGGCAGTTCCTTTCATCCTCTCACCCCGCCTCCCCGCAAAGCGATCTGCCATCAAACACTAGGATGTGGGTGTTAGACATGCCCATTCCCGAGTCATGAGACTAATGCACACTAATCATTATGGACATGGCCACTGTGTCGACGCAATTATTAATTATCAACTTACTCAAGAAGCTCCAAAGTCATTGTGCCTTTTGGTTCTGCTTCCACACTCTTGCCCCAGAATTTGAGTTTAGGATAAATTGATCCATGAAACACAAAATCATTATTTAAACCTTCAGCATAGAAAGCACTGATTGGTGGATGATGGCTAACTTGCTCTGAGAGAAGTCTAAATCCAAGATCATCTCTGCAAAATAAAGATAACCAAAAAGCATGTATCTACGTATCAAGTGTAGTGACATTGCAGTTCTATTCCCCAGGGTGAAACAGACAGTTGGACCCATGCATAGTTGCTGTACTCAGTGCAAGAATTGGTTAAAACCCTAGGATAAAACAAAAAGACAGATCAACTAACAAATAGAACATCCTCATTCTAAATAACTGAGGACACAATGTAAAAAGGTAATAAGAACTACAAAATCTGATCAGCCAATATGTCTACTTTTCACAGCGATCTCTTTCTTAAACTTTTGCATAAACATAGGCCAAAATCTCACCTGAGAGAAAAATATGCCCTAAGTGCAGCTGCACACTAATACACTAGTATTGCCTATTTGTATTCTGGACACTCACACAATGAATATTAATTCTAACACCTCTGCTATGTACCACGCATCTTTTCATTCAGAAGGTTTCAGAAAAAAGCCATTTTTGTAATTAAAGCTTGCTTTTAAACCTGGCAAATTTCATTTGCCTGCTTGAAAAAGTTAAGCAGTTTCCCTCCACTGGAAGGTGCATTGCTGAACACCAACACACATTGAAAGCGCCTCCAGCAGCTGCTAAGAGAATGGGTGGAATCTTACAAGCTGAAGAGTAGTCTGCAAGCCACCTGACAACTCTAATGAAACACTAGTTACACAGAATACCACTTTCTACTCTTCAGTGCATCTTCTGTTCATTACCTGATCAATTCATATGTCTCTCCAAGCAATGGGTTGAACGGTTTCCCTGTACGTTCCCACTGCGAGGCTACAGCAGACACAGCAAACGCAGCAACACACTATTCAAAAGAGTAAGAGTACACAGTTAATCTCCTGGATTTTAGTCTTTATCACGTATCAACAGCAGTCAAGGTATTATAGAACGATTCTTCTGAAATAGCTTAGCAAAGTTCTGTTTGCAAGGCAGGGGAATAAACAGTTTTCATCAAAAGGCTAAAAAAGTGAGCCTTAGGTAAAGCAAAACATTTTCCTAGATAAACAGAACTGGTTAATGAAGAGAATCTGAAGAGAATCTGACATGCAGTAAATTACAGGAGTTCCTCCTATAATGAGACTATCTATGAAGAAAAAAATCCCAACACATTCATCAAGAGCTAGCGCAAATTATCACACCCAAAGTACCTGCATTCGCTCAGTTGTGCTGGAAAGTGAGCTGGCTTTGTGGATGAGGTATGTGTGCTCCATATACTCTGTAAGTCGCTGTAGAAAGCTCAGTGGCTCATTGAATATAACCGGCATTGTGATCTTCGACAACTCCTGATGCACAAATGAAATTTGTGTAAAAACCCCAAATGATTAGATACATTGACCTGCAGTAACCCAAGTGTAATTGGCTTATTACAAAAATAAATGATGCTCTTAGTGCTAATACAATGTGCTTGACCTGGCTCCACTAAAGCTGAAAGGAAAAAACCCTATACATCCCTTATGAGCTTGATAAGCCTATCTGTGTTGATGTTAAGGTTACTTTTAAAACAAAAAGAAAACCAAACATCAAACAAACTTCCTATCAATAAATGCATTAGGAAGGTGAGAAAACAATGGAATTAAGTATTAAGGACCCTTTTAAAGGCTAAGTTATTTATTACTCTTAAAATAGATATAGGCCATCTAATTACTTAAACATATTATCTTTTTTGGAGGCAGGTGGGCAAGCAGGAGGAGAATGATGAGAAAGGACAGGGAAATGTGGTGGCACAGGAGTGAAAACAGGGATTCTGGGTTCTGAAGAAAAAAGGAATGTTTGTAACAGGAATAAAAATTCAAAAGAGGTCCCACAGTTTTGATGCTGTTTATTCTCTTCTCCAGTTTTAAAAAGCATGCTCTCTGAATGCATAACATAGCAATGTTTTAAACTGCCTGCGGTAGCAAACTGAAAGCACATAGGATGACCACTGGCAATGTGTGCAGTAAACAGCACTGCTCTTAACCATAATAGCTGCATCGGCACTAACAGCTTTGGTAGACACTGGTATAATCCACTCCAAGTTCTGCTCCCCCTCCAAAACTGCAACTTCAGTGCAGGAATTTCTGCAAAGCAGAATTAAGACCTTTATGGCCCGCCCTCGCACACACCTTATGCAAAGCAGGCTTTCAGTCTGCTCTTTACATCCTAAGGTTATAACACCGTTCTGCTAAAGCCACTGTGAGAAGCCTCAGATGCTTCACAACAACTCGGGCGACTTGGAGCTGCTGATAAAGGCGTTCCCCAGTCTCATTGCTTGGTGCTGTTTTTAACTACAGCAGGGGCGGGGGAGAAAAACAACAGCAACTAAACACACGTTCTCTTCTGTAGGCTACTGTTACAGGCTGACAGAGGCTTATCAGCAATAAGCACTTTCAGCCTATTGCAGTATCTAATGGAGAGATCCAACCCTCTCAATTCAGCCTTAGCTGGAAGCAGATTAGATGCCAACCAAGCAAACCTCTGATTTGGCCACCATCTGGCCAGTAACACCATGGAGGGGAAGACCAAGATACTACGGGAAAGGGAAAAAAGTAAAACTAATGTAGTTGGTTTTTTTGGTTTGGTTTTGTTCAAAGTAAAACATTTTTGCTACCACAAAGTTAAAGGGTTAAAATTACTAAAGGAATACTGCTCCGATCAAGTCTTACCCTTGAGTTGTGAAAGCAAATAAAGCACAAGCAGCAAATAAATAAAAAAAATCCTTCTCCCCAACAAGTTTTCATTTGGTCCTCAAATGAAACAATTTCATATTTTTTATCATAGTTTTCTGATTACCTACCATTCCAATGCATTTTCTTAAGATACTCCAGATACTGAAGTCATTTCTGGAAAACATCGGAGATGGCAAGCTTGTTCTGCAGGAAGGAGCAGAGAAGAAAGCAGAAGTAAGAAAAGTTTTCCATTACTAACCATGACTAAGAAACCCAAATACTCTTTTTTGAAAGTAACAGTTTTCCAATTTTTAAATTAAAAATGAAAGGGGAACAACAGTGCTACTTTGAAGCACTTAAACTGTTTTACCTGCACAGAAACCTGAATTTCTCCAAACACAGAACCATTTCTTCATTTTGCATAAGAGCAGTGGAAGAGAATTTCTACATTAGTTATCAGAACAGTGTTTTCACAACGGCACCATTAAGATATTTAGTTGTGTCTTTGTGAGAAAAAGTAAGTTCTTTCTAAGTAGGTACATAGGTGTACGTCCACTGTGTCTCAACAGATTTGAGGGTTAAACAGTGGGTTGGTTTTTTTTTTGCTAGTCACCTGTATACTGACAATGAAGAGCCATGAAATTTATTGCTTATATTAAAATCAGCCCTCTGTAACAACAGAAAAAGCAGCATCATTAAAGAACAGAAAACACAGCAGCCTGTTCTACAGGGGGCTGACACATCCTGAAGCAAGTCTTAAACACACTTTCAAGATCAACATTTAGGCTGTGTAATACACCCTGTATTTCTCAGCTTCATGAGAAATCAGGCACAGATTTTGTTCAGTTTTCTTACTGAAAACTGACCATCTGAAGTATTAATCCAATTTAGCTACAGAAAGGCGTAAACATAGGTCAAAGACCTTTGTCCACAACAACAGTAAAATTTGTGTTTAGATCATGAACCATGAGATCATTACCAATGAGAAAAATTCAAGAGGTAAGAATCACCTACAACTCACTCAAACTGCATGAACTATTTGAGTTTCAAAGTTTAGTTAACTCCATCTAAATGATCGTGCTGCAGTCCTAACCAAGAAGGTCTTGTCTCCCCTCAAAGTAGCTAAAGCAGTATCTTTTTTAGAGAGTGTGAACAAGCTGTAGCTGCCTCCTCCACTTCATTTTTCTGATAAACATTGCCAAGAGGAGGCGGGGGGGGGAATCTATTCAGGCTAAGTTGTTAGCTTCAGTAGCCTTACTTGCTGTGTTACCTTCCCATACTTATCTGCTACTGAAACACTTTTACCAGGGTGGATGCTTCAGTTTTCAGAAAGAACAAAACCAGAAAGTGTTCCTTAAAATAAAATATTTCGTGAAATAGATCATCTTGAATGTTATTAACTATAAAATACTTCTGTGGATGCTTTGATACAAGTCTCCAGGAAAGGACAGTGTCCACCAAGTATTTGGTCTTCATTTGCAGTGTTTACTTATTTTTTCTGTGTATTCTGTAATGAATGCAGTTAACAGCACAGGTTATTTGTGTTTAAGTAAGCCCTTCTGCATGTAAAACACACTCATGCGTCTCTCGTTTACTAAAGTATACACAGGGATTGCTTTCCTTACATATTAAAACTTACATTTTCATTAAAGTTAACCTGTCCCTCCAATTTGTTTAATTACTTGAAAGTTGGCATTCAGCTTCAAGCCATTCATCTCTATTTCTTACCTATATCAGCCAAACCTGATACAGGAGTCAGTTCCTTTCTCCATAGAACACACACATAGTGAAGAAACAAAGCAGTTTTAAAACACCAAGAAAGATTGCAGGGACAAGTAAGGACATGTAGAAAAATGACAGGCAGCCAAGACTTGAGGCCTACTAACCTTGACACACTCCCTGTAATTAAGGGAAAGGTTTGTGAATGCAAAAATTTCCTTCCAGATGTCAATTTTAGAAACAACTCAGGAAGTTCATTTTAGTTTTAAGTGACCAAAACATCTGCTGGAATTTCTGTGCAGTGGAACAGATAAAATGTATTTAAGATCACTCACATAAAAACACTTGTTCAAAGCATTATCTATAGTAGATCAGCTACTACAGGAATCTTGTGGAGAAGGAGATATATGGTGTGAAAAAAGTGTGTTTGACTTGCTCTTCATGCAACTCTGACAAAATAACCTCCGAGCTCTCAAAAAGCTAAACACAAGCATATTTGTATTCTGAAAGGCCCCCAATGGGGGTCCAAAGGGAAAGCTGACTACCAGGTTCTTGATCTTTTCCAAAGTGAAACCATAAAATTGGCTTCTGTTTATTGCCATAATTTGTTTCACTTCTGGCTCCTCATGTTTACTTTTTCTTGTCTTCACTGTTTGTTTTTTTTTTTGGGGGGGGGGGAAGGTGTTGTTTGTTCTGTTTGTTTTGGTCAGGTTTGTGGTTTTGGTAGGTTTTTTTGGTTTTTGTTTTTAAAGTTTGGCTCAGATTAAAAATTCCCCTCTTAAAAAGAAGTGATTTGAATACTTCCAAATTGTTTAATGTACTAGTCTTCTATCTCTCAAATCCTCTCCCAGAAAGTTTTCAAAAATTAAGTCCACTTTCAAAACACACTGTGAACAATCAATAGGATGGAAACTACATTAAAAAAACTCAGAATAAGACAGCAGATTATAAGCAGCACTGGCTTCACCTATCTTTACATGTACATCCCAACACTTTTAATTCTTTGGAACCAACAGATTTATTCCTGCATCTCCAAAACCAAAACACCAACCCCACCTCCCAATTAAAAACTGATCTTCACCTTCCTGTGCAAAACCCTCACCTTTCAAATAAGAGAGGCAGATTAGAGCTCAGCTTTTCTAGATGAAGGTAGGAAATAGTCTTATTGATACCGACTGCTAAACAGCATTAGGTACTGTCATGTGCAACACAAAAGCAGCTGCAGATCCTCTATTTATCTGAGGAACTACAGTAAAGTATCAAGATTTTAAGCAAAATAAATTAATCTAGTCTATTCTCTAGGTGACTTGTTTCCATGTGGTTAACACAAATGGAAGCTAAACAAAAAAGTTATAGCAAACCCAAGGCTATAAGGATGGCATTAAGTGCTGTCAACATATTCTGACCCCCTCACTTTCCAAAGCATCAAGAAGTTAAGGTTTCTGCTCCAATGACGACACAAGTGGCATCACAGAAGATGCATGTTTGACCACATGCCCTGTAACTAGCCCCAAAACCAAGAGGCACAACAGCTCCAGGTAGGTAACAGTTCTGAGGTCGGCCCCTACCACACCAAACATCACTGTCATCAAGAGCCTCAGAAACGAGGCTAGAAACACCACACAACTCCCAGCCCTGGAGAAGGTTCTCCTGGAGGTAAAGTTTAAATTGGCTGAGGTCTTGGGAGAAACAGTTTGCATCAATGTATCTGTGAACAAATCCCAGTGTGTCACCAAGATGCCGGGTAAAAAAGTTTGACATTACAGCTGAACCTATGGTGATTTAGTCACTTGAAATACAACCATACATTCTTATCTGTATGCAAAACAGATGTCTCCACTAGCAGTAAATTATTAGCCAGTCAATTTATGCACTCGTTTTACTCCAACATCCTATACTCTTTACTACTAGAAGACAGGTAACTCAGAAACAACTTATGCAGAGGTACTTGTTTATTACTTTTCATTTTCCTTTGTAAACCCAGCAGATCTTAAATGCTCCTCCAGCCACCTGCTGCCTACAGTTCTGACAGCATAGTGCAGCACTACGGAAACTTGACAAGTTACTTTTTTATAGTAAACAGAAGATCAATTCCCATTAAAACTCCTCAAGACAATGCATGTCAACATGCACCATCATTTTCATGCTGATCATGAATTGCCTCCTCTCTCCTCACTGTTTCCAACGTAATGAATGCAGTGCAGATGTCTACCTTCACCTAGTACTTCCCCATCACCCCTGAACTTTCTGCTCTAATTAGGAAAGGCACTTAGCCAAGGCCATAAATACTACCTTGCTAACAGTACAAGAGCACAAAGCAACATGCTTAGTCAGCTGCCTTATGTTATCTTTCCAAACCACCCTGTTACTCCACCCAAGCCCTCATTCGCCTTAGTCTTTACCTAGTATGAGAGGGACATACATAGAATCATAGAATGGTTTGGGTTGCAAGAGACCTTAAAGATCATCTGGTTCTAACCCCCCTGCCGTGGGCAGGGACACCTTCCACCAGACCAGGTTGCTCAAAGCCCCATCCAACCTGGCCTTGAACACTGCCAGGGATGGGGCAGCCACAGCTTCTCTGGGCAACCTCTGCCACTGCCTCAACCTCCCTCACCGGGAAGAATTTCTTCCTAATATCTAATCTAAATCTCCCCTCTTCCAGTTCAAAGCCATTGCCCCTTGTCCTATCACTCCACACCCTTGTAAGAAGTCCCTCCCCAGCTTTCTTGTCGGCCCCTTTAGGTACTGGCAGGCTGCTCTAAGGTCTGCCCGGAGCCTTCTCTTCTCCAGGCTGAACAACCCCAACTCTCTCAGCCTGTTCTCACAGCAGAGGTGCTCCAGCCCTCGGATCATCTTCGTGGCCTCCTCTGGACTCGCTCCAACTTGAAACATCAGGTCTCTGACATTACCACATACTTCAAGAGTCACTGCAATTTAACTATTTAAGATACCAACTAATTAAAGCATGCCTTGCTTGCTTCTGTAAAATTAAATACTTAATTTCCTGTTTTTACAGAAATCTGATGTCCACATCATCATTCCGCACATCCAGAACACTTCCAAAGTAGTCTTTTTGAAATATGCTGAAGTCTGGCTTGATCTGTAGCACAAACATTATATTGCCCTTTCACTGCAACTCGAGAATAGTGGTGTCTATTACATCTCATTAACTCCAGACCTATTGTCCTCCTTTATCAGCAAGGAAACAAACAAAAATGGATCATTTGACAATACAAAATAAAGCACATAAAACATGGATGAGACTTTTAGAATGAGACTCCCTTTTGTTCACATTTGGGTTTCTGATACCAGGCTAGCAATATTTTTCGTTCATTTCTGATACCAACAGAAGGATCAAATGACTGGAAATTAAAGAGGCAAGCGGAGGCACAGGTCATTAAAGATACATGACGGAATTAAAATCCACATAGATTTCAGTAAGATCTATAAAAACAAATGTGTCTATTTTTACACAGCACATTATATTTTATTTTTACTTACTCAGATTTGATCATCAAGAAACAAGATGCAAAGGAGCACACTAGCCTTGGAAAAATAGTCTTTATAAAATCATAGCGCAACCAACTACTTGTCAATCATTTCTAACAAAGTTTTAAAAGCTTTCACAGTTACCTTTTCAGAGATTCCTGTGGTCTTTTACTCACCATTAATACATATTTTAACACCGTAAGAACAGGCAAAATCCTACCTGTGTTTTTTGATTCCGTTAGACAGCAACTCCCCACTGCCACAAACCTTTTCTTCAGACATGCCTGAAGTTACTGTATCTTTTGAATCCATGCTGTCCTCTAATGAGTAGGCTGTTGTTTCAAACCCACTTAATGATTTTTCAGATTCTGAATCTGCAAAAGAGCGGGTGCATGTTAATGAATCTTCCACCTGTGCTAGACTTCAGTCACTACCAGATCTTCCCTCTTTGTACAAAACTGAAACCTAAGTAGGCTACTGTGTCCTGATGACAGCATTCATTTGGTAAGTAACTAGTACTGCCACAGACTGCTGCAGCTCTGTATTTAGGTATAAAGAGATTGCATGATAAGCAAGAACACAGTATATTAAAAATCCTCTATCAAACAAAGCCAAAACCTGACATTTTTATTAAATTCAAGCTACTACAGCTTGCTTAGGACAAGCATCAGTGTCATAGATGCCAGTACCTTACCTAACTAAATAGCAGTTACCTCAACATTCAAGTATTGACTCCTCCTTCTATATAAGATTTCAGTTTGGTCTAAATTCTTAGACACTCAGTGCTGTTCAGCAACCTTCACTTCCCAGCTTACTGAACAAGTATCAAAGAACAGAAGGAGGTATCATACACAGTGGATTACATCAGCCACGTAAGTCCCAGCAAAGTCTAAATGATAAGCTCACCACTGAATAAGGTAAACTTTGTACTCTGGAAGGTAGGTTAATAGTACAATCCACATCACATCTAAAACTAAAACTAACATCAACGACACCACCTTGTTTCCAACCAGTGTTTTGGTCAGGTAGCGCTTGACCAGCTTGGAAGAAGAGACAGTCTTGCCCCAAATCAGAAAGTAAAAATTTCCTGGCAAAAGGTTGTATTTTTGGTCCATGTTTTCCTTTTGAACTGGATAAGATTGTCAAAGGACTATCCAATTGCAAGTCCCAGGAAGCAAGGGAACAGCTCAAGACAAGTAAAGATGCACCAATTTCTATCCCATTTGGGTAATCCTTTAGCAGAAACCAGGTACGACACTGAATGGTAAACAGCTTAATGTAAGCCTCACTGCTTCTGAAAAAAAGGGAACCCAAACTAGTAGTAGAC